>NC_034188.2:92840086-92965086 GCF_002021735.2 Oncorhynchus kisutch | reverse complement strand
ACACAAAGAAACAGGGCTACGTTCCAGAACACAAAGAAACAGGGCTACGTTCCAGAACACAAAGAAACAGGGCTACGTTCCAGAACACAAAGAAACAGGGCTACGTTCCAGAACACAAAGAAACAGGGCTACGTTCCAGAACACAAAGAAACAGCGCTACGTTCCAGAACACAAAGAAACAGGGCTACGTTCCAGAACACAAAGAAACAGGGCTACGTTCCAGAACACAAAGAAACAGGGCTACGTTCCAGACCACAAAGAAACAGGGCTACGTTCCAGAACACAAAGAAACAGGTCTACGTTCCAGAACACAAAGAAACAGGGCTACGTTCCAGAACACAAAGAAACAGGGCTACGTTCCAGAACACAAAGAAACAGGGCTACGTTCCAGACCACAAAGAAACAGGGCTACGTTCCAGAACACAAAGAAACAGGTCTACGTTCCAGAACACAAAGAAACAGGGCTACGTTCCAGAACACAAAGAAACAGGGCTACGTTCCAGAACACACAGAAACAGGGCTACGTTCCAGAACACAAAGAAAAAGGGCTACGTTCCAGAACACAAAGAAACAGAACACAAGGTTGACTAAGAAAATATATACAGAACCTTACAATCAATCTACATACAATACGCCATAATGACAAAGAATAGAAATGTTTGTAGAAATGTTTGCTAATTTATTAAAAATTTAAAACAAAAATATCACATTTACATAAGTATTCAGACCCTTTACTCAGTACTTTGTTGAAGCACCTTTGGTAGCGACTACTGCCTCGAGTCTAATTGGGTATGACACTACAAGCTTGGCACACCTGTATTTGGGGCGTTTTTCCATTCTTCTCTGCAGATCCTCTCAAGCTCTGTTAGGTTGTATGGGGAGCGTCGCTGCACAGCTATTTTCAGGTCTCTCCAGAGATGTTCGATCGGGTTCAAGTCCAGGCTCTGGCTGGGCCACTCAAGGACATTCAGAGACTTGCCACTCCTGCGTTGCCTTGGCTGTGTGCTTAGGGTCATTGTCCTGTTAGAAGGTGAACCTTCGCCCCAGTCTAAGGTCTTGACTGTTCTGGAGTAGGTTTTCATCAAGGATCTCTCTGTGCTTTGCTCTGTTCATCTTTCTCTCGATCCTGACTAGTCTCCCAGTCCCTGCCACTGAAAAACATCCCCACAGCATGATGCTGCCACCACCATGCTTCACCGAAGGGATGGTGCCATGGTTTCCTCCAGACATGACGCTTGGCATTCAGGCATTCAGCCAAAGAGTTCCATCTTGGTTTCATCAGACCAGAGAATCTTGTTTCTCATGGTCTGAAAGTCTTTTGGTGCCTTTTGGCAAATCAAGCGGGCTGTGTGCCTTTTACTGAGGTGTTCTGGAAGGTTCTCCCATCTCCACAGAGGAACTCTAGAGCTCTGTCAGAGTGACGATCTGGTTCTTGGTTATCTGATGAAGGCCCTTCTCCCCAGATTGATCAGTATGGCCGGTCGGCCAGCTCTAGGAAGAGTCTTGGTGGTTCCAAACTTCTTCCATTTAAGAATGATGGAGGCCACTGTGCTCTTGGGGACCTTCAATGCTGCAGAATTTTTTTTTGTGACCTTTCCCAGATCTGTGCCTAGACACAACCCTGTCTCGGAGCTGTCTGGACAATTCCTTCGACCTCATGGGTTGGTTTTTGCTCTGACGTGCACTGTCAACTGTGGGATCTTATATAGACAGGTGACATCCTTTCCAAATCATGTCCAATAAATTGAATTTACCACAGGTGGACTCCAATCATGTTGTAGAAACATCTCAAGGATGATTGGTGGAAACAGGATGCACCTGCGCTCAATGTTGAGTCTCATAGCAAAGGGTCTGAATACTGTTTCAGTTTTATATTTAATACATTTGCTAAAATTATTAAAAGCCTGCTGTCACTTCATCATTATTGTCACGCCCTGACCTTAGAGTTCCTTATTATTCTCTATGTTTGGTTAGGTCAGGGTGTGACTCGGGTGGGAAAGTCTATGTTATCTATTTCTTTGTTTTTGGCCGTGTGTGTGTGTGTGTGTGTGTGTGTGTGTGTGTGTGTGTGGTTCCCAATCAGAGGCAGCTGTCTATCGTTGTCTCTGATTGGGGATCACATATAAGGTGTCATTTTCATTTTTTGTGGGATCTTGTTTTCTGTTTAGTGTCTGTACCTGTGTGCTTTCGTTTTCGCGTTTGTTATTTTTGTTTGAGTGTTTTTGAATAAAGTATCATGAACACTTTCTACGCTGTACTTTGGTCCACTCTTCCTTCTACCAACAAAAACCCTAACAATTATGGTCTATCGTGTGTAGATTGCTGAGGATTTATTTTCATTTCATCCATTTTAGAATAAGTCTGTAACGTAACAAAATGTGGAAAAAGTCAAGGGGTCTGAACACTTTTCCGAAGGCATGTACATATGAAATGGGTAAAGATTATTGAAGTGACTCGTCTTCCATAGTGATGGAAGAGCATGCATTGGGCCTGGCTAGCCAGTGCAGAACCAGCTAGATGTTTTTAGCCAATCAGAGGTTGCATGATCAGCTCATTGCACAGAGGGTGGGGCGAGTGGGCACCTGCTGATTGGCTGAGGAGAGTAGAAGAGCCAAACATAAACAAATCGGCAAACAACACAGTGAATGAAGTCCCGTAGCTCAGTAGCATACTCAGCAGGGGGAAGTGGATAAGCAATTAGGACTTAGGGGTTGTGGCCAATATAGCGCGGCAGAGGGCTGTTCTTAGGCACGATGCTGGATGTAGACCATCAGCATCCAAATGACCTGTTTATAAAGCAACAGAGGGCCTAAGGGCTGCAGTTTGAGTTCTCCCAAGGGATAAATCCATTCTATAAATTCATTGCAGATCATCTGTCAGCTGACTGAATGAGGGACAAAATTCAATACGCCCCCCCAAAAAATGTATGAATGCAGTCTGTACCTCTCATTTTTGACCTCTTTCCCCATCTCTGTCTCCCAGGAGAGCTGAAGGAGATTAAACATGACATCTCTAGTTTACGCTACGAACTCCTGGAGCAGAAGAACCACAATATGGAGGAGTTAGCTGAGCTGATCCGGAGACTGGGAGAGAAGATACCTGCCGAGCAGCAGAGGCATCAGGGTCAGATATAGGTATATGTATTCTACATCGTCTAGGAACAATGATGAGTGAGCTGATCAGGAGGAGACTGGGAGAGAGGACACCTGCCGAACACCAGCCACATACGCTGAACATATAAAACATCATACCTATTTCCATGACGTAGACTGAGTCCAGGTGAAAGTTATCATCCCTTATTGATGTCACTTGTTAAATCCACTTCCATCAGTGTAGATGAAGAGGAGGATGACTGGTTAAAGAAGGATTTTTAAGCCTCGAGACAATTGAGACATGGATTGTGTCTGTGTGCCATTCAGAGGATGAACGGGCAAGACAAAATATATTTAAGAGCCTTTGAACGGGGTATGGTAGTAGGAGCCAGGAGCACCGGTTTGTGTCAAGAACTGCAACGCTGCTGGGTTTTTCACACTCAACAGTTTCCCGTGTGTATCACGAACGGACAACCACCCACAGGACATGCAGACAACTTGACACAACTATGGAATGTATTGGAGTCAACATGGGCCAGCATCCCTGTGGAACACCTTCCACACCTTGTAGAGTCCATACCCTCACTAATTGAGGGCAAAGAAGGGGGGGGGGGGGGATTTCACCTCAATATTAGGATGGTGTTCTTAATGTTTGGTATACTCAGTGTATAAGAGGTATACCCAATGTCCCAGTAGACTCCAGAAACAATATTATCCCCACTGTTTATTCAATGCAATGGTCAAATGAATGAATTATTTTAGGTGAGTAACCCAGAAACTCATAATGGGATTTTGCTGGATTGTCTCTTGGTGACACGTCCTGACAGGACTCTAAATGCAGGTGCTCTTCCTGTTTCAGTGATCCATCATCTCCTGGGATTGGATAATGAACATACCTAAAGTACCACCCACATAGATTCATTTCAAACCATGTACAAATGTAGATATATATATATTCTTTCATCGATGACTTGAAACAGAAACTGGCAAAGATTCTAACTAAAATACATGGGATTACTTCCTCACTGAATTCACAATGGTATGTAATGAACACCGTGGAGTGAAAGTAATTTTGGTAGTCGTTTTGGTAGTCGTTTTGGTAGTCATTTTGGTAGTCATTATCATAGTCGTTATGGTAGTCATTTTGGTAATCATTGTGGTAGTCATTATCATAGTCATTTTGGTAATCATTATGGTAGTCATTATCATAGTCATTTGGGTAGTCATTATCATAGTCATTTTGGTAGTCATTTTGCAGTCATAATATGGTAAGTATACTTGAAACTTGTAACTTGTATCTCATTACGGTGTGCACTGTGTGCTATTTATAGCACATACGACTAGCGTCAGAGTTGTTTAGTAGGATTCAATCTTAGTCATGTATTGATGCTTTGCACTGTGTGCTATTTGTACCACACAGTGTTTCTTGGTAGTCTGAAACAAATATTTGTACCACACAGTGTTTCTTGGTAGTCTGAAACAAATCTACCCTTGAAACAAAGGTATACACGTCACACATATGGTTATGAGCTTAAAAAACACAAGACAACTGTATAAATATAATGTCACTGGAGGGGATGTTTTATGGCTCCTAACCAACTGGGCTATTTTGTACGTTTTTTTCACATTGTTTGTAACTTATTTAGTACATAATGTTGCTGCTACCATCTCTTATGACTGTAAAGAGCTTCTGGGCATCAGAAAAGGGATTACTCACCTCGAACTGGAAAAAAAAGAAGATTTAATGAGTCCGGCACGAAGGATGTACTGCTTTGTCGAGACAAGGCCTAAATCCCTGTCATCCGAGGGGAAGAAAAGACAGAGGAAGAGGGGGAGGAGGGTGACTTCGCAGACGACTAGGTAAACCACCACTTCCCTGCACATTATTGGAAAACAAACTGGAAGATCTACGATTAGGACTATCTTACCAACGGGACATTAAAAATGGTATTATCTTATGTTTCCCCGAGACGTGGCTGAATGACGACACAGATAATATAGAGCTGGCTGGCTTCTCAGTGCATTGGCAGGACAGCTCAGCTAAGTCTGGTAAGACGAGGGATGGGGAGTGTGTCTATTTGTCAAATCAAATCAAATCAAATTTATTTATATAGCCCTTCGTACATCAGCTGATATCTCAAAGTGCTGTACAGAAACCCAGCCTAAAACCCCAAACAGCAAGCAATGCAGGTGTAGAAGCACGGTGGCTAGGAAAAACTCCCTAGAAAGGCCAATACCTAGGAAGAAACCTAGAGAGGAACCAGGCTATGTGGGGTGGCCAGTCCTCTTCTGGCTGTGCCGGGTGGAGATTATAACAGAACATGGCCAAGATGTTCAAATGTTCATAAATGACCAGCATGGTCGAATAATAATAAGGCAGAACAGTTGAAACTAGAGCAGCAGCACAGTCAGGTGGAAGTTGAAACTGGAGCAGCAGCATGGCCAGGTGGACTGGGGACAGCAAGGAGTCATCATGTCAGGTAGTCCTGGGGCATGGTCCTAGGGCTCAGGTCCTCCGAGAGAGAGAAAGAAAGAGAGAAGGAGAGAATTAGAGAACGCACACTTAGATTCACACAGGACACCGAATAGGACAGGAGAAGTACTCCAGATATAACAAACTTACCCCAGCCCCCCGACACATAAACTACTGCAGCATAAATACTGGAGGCTGAGACAGGAGGGGTCAGGAGACATGTCAATAGCTGCTGGTGCGCAATGTCTAATATTAAAGAAGTCTTGAGTATTGCTCGCCTGAGGTAGAATACCTCATGATAAGCTGTAGACCACACTATCTACCAAGAGAGTTCACATCTATATTATTCGTAGCCATCTATTTACCAACACAAACCGATGCTGGCACTAAGACTGCACTCAACAAGCTGTATAGGGCCATAAGCAAACAGGAAAATGCTCATCCAGAGGCGGCGCTCCTAGTGGCCCGGGGACTTCAAATGCAGGGAAACTTATTCTGTTTTACTTCATTTCTATCAGCATGTTAAATGTGAAACCTGAGGAAATAAAACTCTAGACCACCTTTACTCCGCACACAGAGACACATACAAAGCTCTCCCTCCATTTGGCATATCTGACCATAATTCTATCATCCTGATTCCTGCTTACAAGCAAAAACTAAAGTGGGAAGTACCAGATAGTGGTCCGATGATTCGGACGCTATGCTACAGGACTGTTTTGCTAGCACAGATTGGAATATGTTCCGGGATTCCCTCGAATGGCATTGAGGAATATACCACCTCAGTCATTGGCTTCATCAATAAGTGTATCGACGTCGTTGTCCCCACAGTGGCCGTACGCACATTTCCCAACCAGAAGCCATGGATTACAGGCAAAATCCTCACCGAGTTAAAGGCTAGAGCTGCCGCTTTCAAGGAGCGAGACACTAATCCGGTCACTTATAAGAAATCCCGCTATGCCCTCAGACGAACCATCAAACAAGCAAAGGCATCAATACATGACTAAGATTGAATCCTACTACACCAACTCTGACGCTCGTGGCAAGGCTTAAAAAATATTACGGACTACAAAGGGAAACCCAGCCATGAGCTAAATGCATTTTATGCTCGCTTCGAGGCAAGCAACACTGAATCATGCATGGGAGAACCAGCTGTTCTGGATGACTGTGTGATCACGCTCTCCATAGCCGATGTGAGCAAGACCTTTAAACAGATCAACATTTAACTAAGCTGCGGGGCCAGATGGATTACCAGGATGTGTACTCAAAGCATGCGTGGATCAATTGGCATGTGTCCTCACTGACATCTTCAACCTCTTCCTGACCGAGTCTGTAATACCTACATGTTTGAAACAGACCACCATAGTTCCTGTGCCCAAGAGAGTGAAGGTAACCTGCCTAAATTATTACCGCCCAATAGCACTCACATCGGTAGCCATGAAGTGGTTTGAAAGGCTGGCCATGGCTCACATCAACGTCATCATGCCGGAAACCCTAGACTCACTCCAATTCGCATACCGCCCCAACACATCCACAGATGACGCAATCTCAATCGCACTCCACACTGCCCTTTCCCACCCAGACAAAAGGAACACCTATGTGAGAATGCTGTTCATTGACTACAGCCCAGTGTTTAACACCATAGAGCCCTCAAAGCTCATCACTAAGCTAAGGATCCTGGAACTAAACACCTCCCTCTACAACTGGATCCTAGACTTCCTGACGGTCCGCCCCCAGGTGGTAAGGGTAGGCAACAACACATTTGCCACGCTGCTTAGTCCCCTCCTGTACTCCCTGTTCACCCACAACTGCACGGCCAGGCACAACTTCAACACCATCATTACGTTTGCTGACGACACAACAGTGGTAGGCCTGATCGCCGACAACGATAAAACAGCCTATAGGAAGGAGGTCAGAGACCTGGCAGTGTGGTGCCAGGACAACATCATCTCCCTCAATGTGAGCAAGACAAAGGAGATGATTGTGGACTACAGGAAAAGTGGGGCCGAACAGGCCCCCATTAACATCGACAGGGTTGTAGTGTAAAGGAGGGCTGATCTGACTTTTTCAGAAAGTATTCACCAAGTGGGAATAAAATGTCATTTTTTTGGCAACGATCTACACAAATGTATTTATATAGTCCTTATACACCAGCTGTAGTCCTTCTTACATCAGCTGACCAGGCTATGAGGGGTCCTCTTCTGGCTTTTTTAATTGACCTTAATTTAATTAAGCAAGTCAGTCAATTAAGAACAAATTCTTATTTTCAATGATGGCCTAGGAACAGTGGGTTAACTGCCTGTTCAGGGGCAGAATGACAGATTTACACCTTGTCAGCTTGGGGGTTTGAACTTGCAACCTTCCGGTTACTAGTCCACTGCTCTAACCACTAGGCTACCCTGCCACGTATCTCTAGAGAGTTGAAAACAGCAGGTCTGGGACAGGTAACACGTCCGGTGAACAGGGCAGGGTTCCACAGCCGCAGGCAGAACAGTTGAAACAGGGGCACAAAATACTCTGATGTTAAAATGGAACATAGGTATAAAAAAATAATAAAATACTAAATAATATCTTGATTAGATACAGTCGGAAGTTTACATACACCTTAGCCAAATACATTTAAACTCAGTTTTTCACAATTCCTGACATTTAATCCTAGTAAAAATTAACTGTCTTAGGTCAGTTAGGATCACCACTTTATTTTAAGAAGGTGAAATGTCAGAATAACAGTAGAGAGAATGATTAATTTCAGCTTTTATTTCTTTCATCACATTCCCAGTGGGTCAGAAGTTTACATACACTCAATTAGTATTTGGTAGTATTGCCTTTAAATTGTTTAACTTAGGCCAAATGTTTCGGGTTGACTTCCACAAGCTTCCCACAATAAGTTGGGTGAATTTTGGCCCATTCCTCCTGACAGAGCTGGTGTAACTGAATCGGGTTTGTAGGCCTCCTTGCTCGCACACACTTTTTCAGTTCTGCCGACAAATTTTCTATGTGATTGAGGTCAGGGCTTTGTGATGCCTACTCCAATACCTTGACTTTGTTGTCCATAATCCATTTTGCCACAACTTTGGAAGTATGCTTGGGGTCATTGTCCATTTGGAAGACCCATTTGCGACCAAGCTTTAACTTCCTGACTGATGTCTTGAGATGTTGCCCCCTGTGCTTCACGGTTGGGATGGTGTTCTTCGGCTTGTAAGCCTCCCCCTTTTTCCTCCAAACATAGCGATGGTCATTATGGCCAAACAGTTACATTTTTGTTTCATCAGACCAGAGGACATTTCTCCAAAAAGTACGATCTTTGTCCCCATGTGCAGTTGCAAACCATAGTCTGGCTTTTCTATAGAGGTTTTGGAGCAGTGGCTTCTTCCTTGCTGAGGGGCCTTTCAGGTTATGTCAATATAGGACTTGTTTTACTGTGGATATAGATACTTTTGTACCGGTTTCCTCCAGCATCTTCACAGAGATACCAGTGAGAGAGGATACCTGCTGGGTAGAGATACCAGTGAGAGAGGATACCAGTCAGAGAGGATACCTGCTGAGTAGAGATACCAGTCAGAGAGGATACCTGCTGGGTAGAGATACCAGTCAGAGAGGAAACCTGCTGGGTAGAGATACCAGTGAGAGAGGATACCTGCTGGGTAGAGATACCAGTGAGAGAGGATATCTGCTGGGTAGAGATACCAGTGAGAGAGGATACCTGCTGGCTAAAGATACCAGTCAGAGAGTATACCTGCTGGGTAGAGATACCTGTTGGATAGAGATACCAGTCAGTGTATACCTGCTGGGTAGAGATACCAGTCAGAGAGGATACCTGCTGGGTAGAGATACCTGCTGGGTAGAGACACCAGTGAGAGAAGAAATCTGCTGGGTAGAGATACTAGTGTGAGAGGATACCAGTCAGAGAGGATACCTGCTGGGTAGAGATACCAGTGTGAGAGGATATCTGCTGGGTAGAGATACCTATGGGTAGAGATATCAGTGAGAGAGGATACCTGCTGGGTAGAGATACCAGTCAGAGAGTATACCTGCTGGGTAGATATACCAATCAGAGAGTATACCTGCTGGGTAGATATACCAGTCAGAGAGCACACCTGCTGGGTAGAGATACCAGTCAGAGAGGATACCTGCTGGGTAGATATACCAGTCAGAGAGTATACCTGCTGGGTAGATATACCAGTCAGAGAGTATACCTGCTGGGTAGATATACCAGTCAGAGAGTACACCTGCTGGGTAGAGATACCAGTCAGAGAGGATACCTGCTGGGTAGATATACCTGCTGGGTAGAGACACCAGTGAGAGAAGAAATCTGCTGGGTAGAGATACTAGTGTGGGAGGATACCAGTCAGAGAGGATACCTGCTGGGTAGAGATACTAGTGTGAGAGGATACCAGTCAGAGAGGATATCTGCTGGGTAGAGATACCTGCTGGGTAGAGATACCTATGGGTAGAGATACCAGTCAGAGAGGATATCTGCTGGGTAGAGATACCTGCTGGGTAGTGATACCTATGGGTAGAGATACCAGTGAGAAAGGATACCTGCTGGGTAGAGATACCAGTCAGAGAGTATACCTGTTGGGTAGAGATACCAGTCAGAGATGATATCTGCTGGGTAGAGATACCTGTTGGGTAGAGATACCAGTCAGAGATTATATCTGCTGGGTAGAGATACCTGCTGGGTAGAGATACCAGTCAGAGATGATATCTTCTGGGTAGAGATACCTGCTGGATAGAGATACCAGTCAGAGAGTATACCTGTTGTGTAGAGATAGCAGTCAGAGATGATATCTGCTGGGTAGAGATACCTGTTGGGTAGAGATACCAGTGAGAGAGTATACCTGCTGGGTAGATATACCAGTCAGAGAGTATACCTGCTGGGTAGATATACCAGTCAGAGAGTATACCTGCTGGGTAGATATACCAGTCAGAGAGTAAACCTGCTGGGTAGAGATACCAGTCAGAGAGTATACCTGCTGGGTAGATATACCAGTCAGAGAGTATGCCTGCTGGGTAGATATACCAGTCAGAGAGTCTACCTACTGGGTAGATATACCAATCAGAGAGTATACCTGCTGGGTAGACATACCAGTCAGAGAGTACACCTGCTGGGTAGAGATACCAGTCAGAGAGGATACCTGCTGGGTAGATATACCTGCTGGGTAGAGACACCAGTGAGAGAAGAAATCTGCTGGGTAGAGATACTAGTGTGAGAGGATACCAGTCAGAGAGGATACCTGCTGGGTAGAGATACTAGTGTGAGAGGATACCAGTCAGAGAGGATATCTGCTGGGTAGAGATACCAGTGAGAGAGTATACCTGTTGGGTAGAGATACCAGTCAGAGATGATATCTGCTGGGTAGAGATACCTGTTGGGTAGAGATACCAGTCAGAGATGATATCTGCTGGGTAGAGATACCTGCTGGGTAGAGATACCAGTCAGAGATGATATCTGCTGGGTAGAGATACCTGCTGGATAGAGATACCAGTCAGAGAGTATACCTGTTGTGTAGAGATACCAGTTAGAGAGGATACCTGCTGGGTAGAGATACCAGTCAGAGATGATATCTGCTGGGTAGAGATACCTGCTGGGTAGAGATACCAGTCAGAGATGATATCTGCTGGGTAGAGATACCTGCTGGATAGAGATACCAGTCAGAGAGTATACCTGTTGTGTAGAGATACCAGTTAGAGAGGATACCTGCTGGGTAGAGATACCAGTCAGAGAGTATACCTGCTGGGTAGATATACCAGTCAGAGAGTATACCTGCTGGGTAGATATACCAGTCAGAGAGTACACCTGCTGGGTAGAGATACCAGTCAGAGAGGATACCTGCTGGGTAGATATACCTGCTGGGTAGAGACACCAGTGAGAGAAGAAATCTGCTGGGTAGAGATACTAGTGTGGGAGGATACCAGTCAGAGAGGATACCTGCTGGGTAGAGATACTAGTGTGAGAGGATACCAGTCAGAGAGGATATCTGCTGGGTAGAGATACCTGCTGGGTAGAGATACCTATGGGTAGAGATACCAGTCAGAGAGGATATCTGCTGGGTAGAGATACCTGCTGGGTAGTGATACCTATGGGTAGAGATACCAGTGAGAAAGGATACCTGCTGGGTAGAGATACCAGTCAGAGAGTATACCTGTTGGGTAGAGATACCAGTCAGAGATGATATCTGCTGGGTAGAGATACCTGTTGGGTAGAGATACCAGTCAGAGATTATATCTGCTGGGTAGAGATACCTGCTGGGTAGAGATACCAGTCAGAGATGATATCTTCTGGGTAGAGATACCTGCTGGATAGAGATACCAGTCAGAGAGTATACCTGTTGTGTAGAGATAGCAGTCAGAGATGATATCTGCTGGGTAGAGATACCTGTTGGGTAGAGATACCAGTGAGAGAGTATACCTGCTGGGTAGATATACCAGTCAGAGAGTATACCTGCTGGGTAGATATACCAGTCAGAGAGTATACCTGCTGGGTAGATATACCAGTCAGAGAGTAAACCTGCTGGGTAGAGATACCAGTCAGAGAGTATACCTGCTGGGTAGATATACCAGTCAGAGAGTATGCCTGCTGGGTAGATATACCAGTCAGAGAGTCTACCTACTGGGTAGATATACCAATCAGAGAGTATACCTGCTGGGTAGACATACCAGTCAGAGAGTACACCTGCTGGGTAGAGATACCAGTCAGAGAGGATACCTGCTGGGTAGATATACCTGCTGGGTAGAGACACCAGTGAGAGAAGAAATCTGCTGGGTAGAGATACTAGTGTGAGAGGATACCAGTCAGAGAGGATACCTGCTGGGTAGAGATACTAGTGTGAGAGGATACCAGTCAGAGAGGATATCTGCTGGGTAGAGATACCAGTGAGAGAGGATACCTGCTGGGTAGAGATACCAGTCAGAGAGTATACCTGTTGGGTAGAGATACCAGTCAGAGATGATATCTGCTGGGTAGAGATACCTGCTGGGTAGAGATACCAGTCAGAGATGATATCTGCTGGGTAGAGATACCTGCTGGATAGAGATACCAGTCAGAGAGTATACCTGTTGTGTAGAGATACCAGTTAGAGAGGATACCTGCTGGGTAGAGATACCAGTCAGAGATGATATCTGCTGGGTAGAGATACCTGCTGGGTAGAGATACCAGTCAGAGATGATATCTGCTGGGTAGAGATACCTGCTGGATAGAGATACCAGTCAGAGAGTATACCTGTTGTGTAGAGATACCAGTTAGAGAGGATACCTGCTGGGTAGAGATACCAGTCAGAGAGTATACCTGTTGGGTAGAGATTTTATTTATTTTATTTATTTATTTTACCTTTATTTAACCAGGTAGGCAAGTTGAGAACAAGTTCTCATTTACAATTGCGACCTGGCCAAGATAAAGCAAAGCAGTTCGACAGATAAAACGACACAGAGTTACACATGGAGTAAAAACAAACATACAGTCAATAATGCAGTATAAACAAGTCTATATACAATGTGAGCAAATGAGGTGAGAAGGGAGGTAAAGGCAAAAAAGGCCATGATGGCAAAGTAAATACAATATAGCAAGTAAAATACTGGAATGGTAGTTTTGCAATGGAAGAATGTGCAAAGTAGAAATAAAAAATAATGGGCTGCAAAGGAGCAAAATAAATAAATAAATTAAAATTAAATACAATTGGGAAAGAGGTAGTTGTTTGGGCTAAATTATAGGTGGGCTATGTACAGGTGCAGTAATCTGTGAGCTGCTCTGACAGTTGGTGCTTAAAGCTAGTGAGGGAGATAAGTGTTTCCAGTTTCAGAGATTTTTGTAGTTCGTTCCAGTCATTGGCAGCAGAGAACTGGAAGGAGAGGCGGCCAAAGAAAGAATTGGTTTTGGGGGTGACTAGAGAGATATACCTGCTGGAGCGTGTGCTACAGGTGGGAGATGCTATGGTGACCAGCGAGCTGAGATAAGGGGGGACTTTACCTAGCAGGGTCTTGTAGATGACATGGAGCCAGTGGGTTTGGCGACGAGTATGAAGCGAGGGCCAGCCAACGAGAGCGTACAGGTCGCAATGGTGGGTAGTATATGGGGCTTTGGTGATAAAACGGATTGCACTGTGATAGACTGCATCCAATTTGCTGAGTAGGGTATTGGAGGCTATTTTGTAAATGACATCGCCAAAGTCGAGGATTGGTAGGATGGTCAGTTTTACAAGGGTATGTTTGGCAGCATGAGTGAAGGATGCTTTGTTGCGAAATAGGAAGATACCAGTCAGAGATTATATCTGAGATTATAGAGAGATTATATCTGAGATTACAGAGATTATATCTGCTGGGTAGAGATACCTGCTGGGTAGAGATACCAGTCAGAGATGATATCTGCTGGGTAGAGATACCTGCTGGGTAGAGATACCAGTCAGAGATGATATCTGCTGGGTAGAGATACCTGCTGGATAGAGATACCAGTCAGAGAGTATACCTGTTGTGTAGAGATACCAGTTAGAGAGGATACCTGCTGGGTAGAGATACCAGTCAGAGATTATATATGCTGTGTAGAGATACCTGCTGGGTAGATATACCAGTCAGAGATGATATCTGCTGGGTAGAGATACCTGCTGGGTAGAGATACCAGTCAGAGATGATATCTGCTGGGTAGAGATACCTGCTGGATAGAGATACCAGTCAGAGAGTATACCTGTTGTGTAGAGATACCAGTTAGAGAGGATACCTGCTGGGTAGAGATACCAGTCAGAGATTATATATGCTGTGTAGAGATCCCTCCTGGGTAGATATACCAGTCAGAGATGATATCTGCTGGGTAGAGATACCTGCTGGATAGAGATACCCGTCAGAGAGTATACCTGTTGGGTAGAGATACCAGTCAGAGATTATATCTGCTGGGTAGAGATACTGGAAGGATGAGTCTAATCACAAACATTGAAATCATTGTTGAAATTCATCAGATACAAATGTCATTATTTAATGTTGTGCAGTTATACACAGACATAACTGGGAGTGTATAACGTCTACGTAGAGGTTCCTTCCAACACCTGGGATGAAGAGGACTAGGACATGGTCAGTCTGCCAACACCTGGGATGAGGAGGACTAGGACATGTTCAGTCTGCCAACACCTGGGATGAGGAGGACTAGGACATGTTCAGTCTGCCAACACCTGGGATGAGGAGGACTAGGACATGGTCAGTCTGCCAACACCTGGGATGAGGAGGACTAGGACATGTTCAGTCTGCCAACACCTGGGATGAGGAGGACTAGGACATGGTCAGTCTGCCAACACCTGGGATGAGGAGAACTAGGACATGGTCAGTCTGCCAACACCTGGGATGAGGAGGACTAGGACATGTTCAGTCTGCCAACACCTGGGATGAGGAGAACTAGGACATGGTCAGTCTGCCAACACCTGGGATGAGGAGGACTAGGACATGGTCAGCTGTTGCTAATAATCATTGCCCTTTGTCATTTCCAACACGTCATTCGTAGCGAAATTAGTCCAACAAACACCAACAACAAACACTATTATCATTGTTTAAATTCTCAACAAGAATAAACCTTTTAAATGAAATAGAATTGTCTCGACGTCTGTCTTTACTATAATGTAGTTAATTGTCTTCAAAATAAAGCCATCTATGTTGGCCACACGGTGGCACTGCTGTGACTGTTGTCGAGCTCAACCTCAGTTTGTCAGCTCATCCATTCATCCTGAACAGTGGGAAAAAAACTAAAGCTGAATCATAGTAGTTTCTTCCAAGTTAATTCACTTTCTAGGGAAAATAAATGTCAGACATGGTGTAATGTGGACGCCGTTCATCTCCGTGAGGCATGTCTCTGTATGGTTACCTTAGTGAGAGCATATTTTACTCCTTCCCACTTTTACTTTTTACCTCACACACTTGCTGTTCTGTAACACATGTTAGTACATCATCAGAAACAGGGTAGAAGACAAAACTATTCTAATAGAACTGTATTAAGTTTGTCTACAGTTATATCTGCCCCAGATATACTGTTCTGTTCCCCAGTCCATCTACAGTCTTCCATTCATCTTCTGCCCCAGATATACTGTTCTATTCCCAAATCCATCTACAGTCTTCCATTCATCTTCTGCCCCAGATATACTGTTCTGTTCCCAAGTCCATCTACCGTCTTCCATTCATCTTCTGCCCCAGATATACTGTTCTATTCCCAAATCCATCTACAGTCTTCCATTCATCTTCTGCCCCAGATATACTGTTCTGTTCCCAAGTCCATCTACAGTCTTCCATTCATCTTCTGCCCCAGATATACTGTTCTGTTCCCAAGTCCATCTACAGTCTTCCATTCATCTTCTGCCCCAGATACACTGTTCTGTTCCCAAGTCCATCTACAGTCTTCCATTCATCTTCTGCCCCAGATATACTGTTCTGTTCCCAAGTCCATCTACAGTCTTCCATTCATCTTCTGCCCCAGATATACTGTTCTATTCCCAAGTCCATCTACAGTCTTCCATTCATCTTCTGCCCCAGATATACTGTTCTGTTCCCACAGCCCATTATACTTAGCTGTAACACAAGCCTCACAGATCACCCTGACCTCTCAGGTGGTTAACAGCTCACCCCATACTCCCCCTCCATCCACACACACACACACACACACACACACACACACACACACACACACACACACACACACACACACACACACACACACACACACACACACACACACCCACACACACACACCCCCACACCCACACACACACACACACACACACACACACACACACACACACACACACACACACACACACACCAGGGATGGGACAGTCAATTCAGGAAGAAACGTAAAATATTTTCAAAATATATCATTTTTAAATGGCATCTATTTTCAATTACTTCTCAATAAACTAAGAAGTAGAAGCTATTTATTTCAAAAGTTTTTGCATTTTTTTTCAATATTAAAATAAAGTCACTTCCAGAATTGACAGCTGTCAATTCAAATTGACCCCAGCCCTGAAACACAACCACGAGCGATGAGGTCATCAAGACTAGAGGTCACCCACAAGGCTCTATTTCCTCAGCTCTGTCAGGCAGCAGCAGAGACCGTTATGCTGTGGATAGAGTGCCATTTAGTATGCAACCAGTGTGGATGACAGGTGTGGCTGACAGACTGACCCATGGATGGGATGACTTTGACCTTGTCTGAGCAATAACATTCCATAGGGCTAGGTAGTGTTTAGTGCAGACAGAAAGGACGCCAGGTAGTGTTTAGTGCAGACAGAAAGGACGCCAGGTAGTGTTTAGTGCAGACAGAAAGGACGCCAGGTAGTGTTTAGTGCAGACAGAAAGGACGCCAGGTAGTGTTTAGTGCAGACAGAAAGGACGCCAGGTAGTGTTTAGTGCAGACAGAAAGGACGCTAGGTAGTGTTTAGTGCAGACAGAAAGGACGCCAGGTAGTGTTTAGTGCAGACAGAAAGGACGCCAGGTAGTGTTTAGTGCAGACAGAAAGGACGCCAGGTAGTGTTTAGTGCAGACAGAAAGGACGCTAGGTAGTGTTTAGTGCAGACAGAAAGGACGCTAGGTAGTGTTTAGTGCAGACAGAAAGGACGCCAGGTAGTGTTTAGTGCAGACAGAAAGGACGCCAGGTAGTGTTTAGTGCAGACAGAGAGGACGCTAGGTAGTGTTTAGTGCAGACAGAAAGGACGCCAGGTAGTGTTTAGTGCAGACAGAAAGGTCGCTAGGTAGTGTTTAGTGCAGACAGAAAGGACGCTAGGTAGTGTTTAGTGCAGACAGAAAGGCCGCTAGGTAGTGTTTATTGCAGACAGAAAGGACGCTAGGTAGTGTTTAGTGCAGACAGAAAGGACGCTATGTAGTGTTTAGTGCAGACAGAAAGGACGCTAGGTGGTGTTTAGTGCAGACAGAAAGGACGCTATGTAGTGTTTAGTGCAGACAGAAAGGACGCTAGGTAGTGTTTAGTGCAGACAGAAAGGACGCTATGTAGTGTTTATTGCAGACAGAAGGGATGATAGGTAGTGTTTAGTGCAGACAGAAAGGACGCTAGGTAGTGTTTAGTGCAGACAGAAAGGATGCTAGGTAGTGTTTAGTGCAGACAGAAAGGACGCTAGGTAGTGTTTAGTGCAGACAGAAAGGACGCTATGTAGTGTTTAGTGCAGACAGAGACAGTGTGGCTGGCTGGTGACAGATGTAATGGACAGACAGACATGGGATAGACTAGAGCACAGTAGAATACAGTAGAACACAATAGAATACAGTAGAATACAGTAGAACACAATAGAATACAGTAGAATACAGTAGAACACAATAGAATACAGTAGAATACAGTAGAACACAATAGAATACAGTAGAACAGAATACTATATCACATCGGGAAATGTGCATTGTAACAAAGGGATGAGGTTATCAAGAAATCATGTGATCATGGTTTGACCTTTTAGAAGGCCTTTTGGTTCTAAAGATGATTCATAAATAAACCATCATTACTCAATCAACCACAATAAAGCACAAGTGGATCCATATCTAATTTCTCTACGGTACTTTGTCTTCTATTTTAAAAGGAAGAACACACTCCCGCATGTTGATTCAAACTCCCACAGACTGTCACAGAAAGATCCAGTGATATATATAGACTTCCGGGTTACACTGTTCTTACGTACGGTCAGTGTGTTTTTGTCAATTCAATATAACTTTATATCTAAAGCAAAGATATTATAGGATATGTCCCAAATGGCACCCAATGGGCCCTGGTCTAAAGTAGTACACTATACAGGGAAGAGGGTGTTATGGGCCCTGGTCTAAAGTAGTACACTATACAGGGAAGAGGGTGCTATGGGCCCTGGTCTAAAATAGTACACTATACAGGGAAGAGGATGCTATGGGCCCTGGTCTAAAGTAGTACACTATACAGGGAAGAGGGTGTTATGGGCCCTGGTCTAAAGTAGTACACTATACAGGGAAGAGGGTGTTATGGGCCCTGGTCTAAAATAGTACACTATACAGGGAAGAGGGTACAATGGGCCCTGGTCTAAAGTAGTACACTATACAGGGAAGAGGGTGCTATGGGCCCTGGTCTAAAGTAGTGCACTATACAGGGAAGAGGGTGTTATGGGCCCTGGTCTAAAGTAGTGCACTATACAGGGAAGAGGGTGTTATGGGCCCTGGTCTAAAGTAGTGCACTATACAGGGAAGAGGATGCTATGGGCCCTGGTCTAAAGTAGTACACTATACAGGGAAGAGGGTGTTATGGGCCCTGGTCTAAAGTAGTGCACTATACAGGGAAGAGGGTGTTATGGGCCCTGGTCTAAAGTAGTGCACTATACAGGGAAGAGGGTGCCATTTGGGACTAATCTATGATATGACATGTGGAGCTTTATTGTGGGGGTGTGAACCTGGGACCACCGTTCTCCCTAACACATGAATGGTTATCAAATGGAAGTCAGGTTGCCAAGGAAACCAGATATAGTGCCAAAACATGCTACGAGAGAAGAAAATAACGTCTTTGGTCACCTCGACCGTTGAAAGCTCGGGATTCGCCTATCAGAGAGAAGAAACATTCTTTACTAAGGTGGTGGGGGGGGGGGGGGTAGAATAATACATCCCATAATGAGAACAATTCTGATCCGAGAACATTTTAATAAACAGTAAGTTGCTGTGACTATCCGTTCTGATAGTATTTGTGTAACATGACGCAGGAGATAGGCTCAAGGCTCGTGGCTCGCATCACAAACGCCACAGCCAGCAACAATATGCAAACTGAAATTATATGCCTTCCTCCGAGTCATTACAGCCCACTTCCAGTATCTGCTGTCGTTGAAAAACCACATTTTTTTTGAAAACCAAAGCCATAATAACAGCATGATAATGTTCAGGAAGATCACATTAAAGCAAAGAGAGTGAGTTTCGTAATGACTTGATTATGTCATGGTTAGGGCCCAGAGGTTTCCCTAGTCAGCTCCAGTCCATCTACAGGTGTAGCAGGAAACACACAGCATAGAACCATGACTCCATGGAACTGTGTTCCACATCAGGTAACTGATGGAAGCAGCAGAATCAGATGTAATAAACGGATATAAAAAAATACACCTTATGGAACAGCGGGGACTGTGAAGAGACACACACACACACACACACACACACACACACACACACACACACACACACACACACACACACACAGACACACACACACACACACACACACACACACACACAGACACACACACACACACACACACACACACACACACACACAGACACACACACACACACACACACACACACACACACAGACACACACACACATACGCGTGATAAGACAAGCACTCTACGCACAAGTACACATGGATGTTGTACTGAAAATATGTGATAGTAGTGTAGTGGCCTGAGGGAACACATTGAATGTGTTGTGAAATGTAATGTCGTAATATTTTTTATTGTAAATATGCTGCCTTAATGTTGCTGGATCCCAGGAAGAGTAGCTGCTGCCTTAATGTTGCTGGATCCCAGGAAGAGTAGCTGCTGCCTTAATGTTGCTGGATCCCAGGAAGAGTAGCTGCTGCCTTAATGTTGCTGGACCCCAGGAAGAGTAGCTGCTGCCTTAATGTTGCTGGACCCCAGGAAGAGTAGCTGCTGCCTTAATGTTGCTGGACCCCAGGAAGAGTAGCTGGTGCCTTAATGTTGCTGGACCCCAGGAAGAGTAGCTGCTGCCTTAATGTTGCTGGACCCCAGGAAGAGTAGCTGCTGCCTTAATGTTGCTGGACCCCAGGAAGAGTAGCTGCTGCCTTAATGTTGCTGGACCCCAGGAAGAGTAGCTGCTGCCTTAATGTTGCTGGACCCCAGGAAGAGTAGCTGCTGCCTTGGCAGGAACTAGTGGGGATCCACAATAAACCCCAGGAAGAGTAGCTGCTGCCTTGGCAGGAACTAGTGGGGATCCATAATAAACCCCAGGAAGAGTAGCTGCTGCCTTGGCAGGAACTAGTGGGGATCCATAATACACCCCAGGAAGAGTAGCTGCTGCCTTGGCAGGAACTAGTGGGGATCCATAATAAACCCCAGGAAGAGTAGCTTCTGCCTTAATGTTGCTGGACCCAGGAACATAACATAACATTAATATATAATTACATTAAAATAGATTTTACAAAAATATTTCACAGTACATTAAGTGTATTTAGCTTCACAATGAAGCGTTTTACCATTTTCTTTTGACTTAATTTTTCTAATAAGTCAAACAGCTGTTACCTTGCCAGCTACATCAGTCAACTAAAGAGTACCCAGTTTCTGCTCTGCTTGCTTTTACAACTCAGAGAAAGAGTGCAACACATACACACTGACAGCAGCTGTTCCGTTCCTCTCCCGTGCCGGTCCAGCTAGCCTTTCAGAAGCTTTGCCTTCACACAGCCTGCTATGTGGTGTCCGCAAGGTCCTAAGGCTCTTTTTTCTATCACAGTGCGATGATAAAACTGGGGGAGACGAAAATGCAATTTCAGAATGTTGGGGGTCATGACCCTCCTGTCACCAGAGAAAGTTGCAACCCTGTGACGCCATCAGAACCACAATCAGCATGGATACAAAGAGAGTCAGACCCACCGGCTCACAGCGACACAGGTAGAGCCATTGACATGGCAAAGCCAACAGGGGGTTTCACGCTACACAAAGGCAACAGCGGTATACATCTTTCAAAGCAATCTTCTCCAACCCTGAACAGCAGAGGTTGCTTAAAGAGATATTATAATATATCATCATAAAAAAGTCAAGATATCCTTTTTGAGATTTTGTTTTTTTGTACAGTAGGCTAGTGGAGAGTCATATAAATTGATCTGAAATACGAATTACTTCACTTTTTACCTGAATAATACTCACTGGTAATATTAAAACCTCAGATTAGATGATGTCTCTGTCCTCCCTGGTAATATTAAAAACTCAGATTAGATGATGTCTCTGTCCTCCCTGGTAATATTAAAACCTCAGATTAGATGATGTCTCTGTCCTCCCTGGTAATATTAAAAACTCAGATTAGATGTCTCTGTCCTCCCTGGTAATATTAAACACTCAGATTAGATGTCTCTGTCCTCCCTGGTAATATTAAAACCTCAGATTAGATGATGTCTCTGTCCTCCCTGGTAATATTAAACACTCAGATTAGATGATGTCTCTGTCCTCCCTGGTAATATTAAAAACTCAGATTAGATGATGTCTCTGTCCTCCCTGGTAATATTAAACACTCAGATTAGATGATGTCTCTGTCCTCCCTGGTAATATTAAACACTCAGATTAGATGTCTCTGTCCTCCCGGGTAATACTAAAAACTCAGATTAGATGATGTCTCTGTCCTCCCTGGTAATATTAAAACCTCAGATTAGATGATGTCTCTGTCCTCCCTGGTAATATTAAACACTCAGATTAGATGTCTCTGTCCTCCCTGGTAATATTAAAACCTCAGATTAGATGATGTCTCTGTCCTCCCTGGTAATATTAAAACCTCAGATTAGATGATGTCTCTGTCCTCCCTGGTAATATTAAACACTCAGATTAGATGATGTCTCTGTCCTCCCTGGTAATATTAAACACTCAGATTAGATGATGTCTCTGTCCTCCCTGGTAATATTAAAAACTCAGATTAGATGATGTCTCTGTCCTCCCTGGTAATACTAAAAACTCAGATTAGATGATGTCTCTGTCCTCCCTGGTAATATTAAAACCTCAGATTAGATGATGTCTCTGTCCTCCCTGGTAATATTAAACACTCAGATTAGATGTCTCTGTCCTCCCTGGTAATATTAAAACCTCAGATTAGATGATGTCTCTGTCCTCCCTGGTAATATTAAACACTCAGATTAGATGATGTCTCTGTCCTCCCTGGTAATATTAAAAACTCAGATTAGATGATGTCTCTGTCCTCCCTGGTAATATTAAACACTCAGATTAGATGATGTCTCTGTCCTCCCTGGTAATATTAAAAACTCAGATTAGATGATGTCTCTGTCCTCCCTGGTAATATTAAAAACTCAGATTAGATGATGTCTCTGTCCTCCCTGGTAATATTAAACACTCAGATTAGATGTCTCTGTCCTCCCTGGTAATATTAAAACCTCAGATTAGATGATGTCTCTGTCCTCCCTGGTAATATTAAAACCTCCGATTAGATGATGTCTCTGTCCTCCCTGGTAATACTAAAAACTCAAATTAGATGATGTCTCTGTCCTCCCTGGTAATATTAAAAACTCAGATTAGATGATGTCTCTGTCCTCCCTGGTAATACTAAAAACTCAAATTAGATGATGTCTCTGTCCTCCCTGGTAATACTAAAAACTCAAATTAGATGATGTCTCTGTCCTCCCTGGTAATATTAAAAACTCAAATTAGATGATGTCTCTGTCCTCCCTGGTAATACTAAAAACTCAAATTAGATGATGTCTCTGTCCTCCCTGGTAATACTAAACACTCAGATTAGATGATGTCTCTGAGTGGAACATGTGGAGGGTTCCCCCCCTCTTGCTCTCAGCCTGTCTCCTAGATACAGTCAAACACCAGCCTGTCTCCTAGATACAGTCAAACACCATCCTGTCTCCTAGATACAGTCAAACACCAGCCTGTCTCCTAGATACAGTCAAACACCAGCATGTCTCCTAGATACAGTCAAACACCAGCCTGTCTCCTAGATACAGTCAAACACCAGCCTGTCTCCTAGATACAGTCAAACACCAGCCTGTCTCCTAGATACAGTCAAACACCAGCCTGTCTCCTAGATACAGTCAAACACCAGCCTGTCTCCTAGATACTGTCAAACACCAGCCTGTCTCCTAGATACAGTCAAACACCAGCCTGTCTCCTAGATACAGTCAAACACCAGCCTGTCTCCTAGATACAGTCAAACACCAGCCTGTCTCCTAGATACAGTCAAACACCAGCCTGTCTCCTAGATACAGTCAAACACCAGCCTGTCTCCTAGATACAGTCAAACACCAGCCTGTCTCCTAGATACAGTCAAACACCAGCCTGTCTCCTAGATACAGTCAAACACCAGCCTGTCTCCTAGATACAGTCAAACACCAGCCTGTCTCCTAGATACAGTCAAACACCAGCCTGTCTCCTAGATACAGTCAAACACCAGCCTGTCTCCTAGATACTGTCAAACACCAGCCTGTCTCCTAGATACAGTCAAACACCAGCCTGTCTCCTAGATACAGTCAAACACCAGCCTGTCTCCTAGATACAGTCAAACACCAGCCTGTCTCCTAGATACAGTCAAACACCAGCATGTCTCCTAGATACAGTCAAACACCAGCCTGTCTCCTAGATACAGTCAAACACCAGCCTGTCTCCTAGATACAGACAAACACCAGCCTGTCTCCTAGATACAGTCAAACACCAGCCTCGTAAATTACAGGAGCTAAACTCAGACAAAGAACCTGGGTTGTTACACAAGTCTAGTTGGCTGTTTTATACAAATACAAATTCCCCAAAGAAAGTTGATTAAAGTGTTACGCCTTAAATATTATTACAACTCAGCATCAAAAGGTCATTTGATCCTCTTCTTCTTTACTTGAAGGGCAAGAGCTGTGCCTATTTGACCTTAAGCATGGTCAGTTTTAACACGGAAATAGAGATGTGTAACTATGTGTTTTAATTATGAACCATGGATATTCTGTGAAGTGCCACAAGGCATAATTTCGCCATTCAATGAACTTGTGCTACCCTGTTATCCTTGGCTGAGCTCTCTCTCTTTCTCTCTCTCTCATGCTACCCTCTTACCCTGGCCAACCATTTGCTTATTGAAATAGGAAATGGAGACTTCATCATCTGTAGCTGCTAACCATCCAGTGTAGTCTGGTCCCAAATGTGTTCGTAATGTCTCGTCAACTTCTATGACCATTGACATGCCAGTCATTAACCTAATGAGTCCTACCGCATTACCGGCGTGTTTTGGACTTCAAACCCCTTTTAAACATCGATTGAGCCACAGGCGTATGGGTTGTACCATTGTATTCCTCTATATATACAGCAAGCCAGTGGTAGCTGCACAGCAAATCTGAAAGGGTCGAACACTAAAGGCACAGCCTGTCACAACGCGGAAAAGCATTTTGGGAAGTTCTTTCTTTGCACCAAGAGACACCACCCACTCTAGTCTCCTCACCGACTGACAGGGACTCTTGACTGACTGTCGTCGTCGTGATTTCTGTAGCTTTGACAACAGAATGGAAAATGAACACACAGCAGACAGGATGGACTCAGCGAACACATTGAGCTCAGACGTCACAGACTCCAGTAAAAGAGTAAGTTATTTGATTGAGAAGTATAAAGATGTAGGATTTGGTCAGCCTCGGAAATTCTCTAAGGAGCCACAGTCTCAAGTCTGCATGTCCTCCGTAGTGCGTAGTTTTGGAAACGTTGGCACTTTGTGCGCTGCGCCTCCTGGCTCAAGCAACAACAGTGCCATGTTCAAAGACTGTACTGTCAGAGAGAACGCAGCACTTATCAATAAAGCGTTTTATGACCGCTCTGACCCTGTGCGCTGGACAGAGGTGCGTGGTATAGAGGGAGTGAAGGATTCCACGTTACCGCAGCCGATCCCAACAGTAACTCATGAAAGTTTGCAGAGAGCGGCTACGAACATGATATCGACACCCAGTTCAACCACAGCCACCGGGGTTTGTAGGATAATCAAAGATGAGAAGGAGCCGTCACTAATCATGGAAACACCGTGTCCCCATTTTGACCTAACGGCCAACCACCCTACCCTCGAGACCTGTTATGACAGCGAGAGGAAACAACAACCGTTAGGCTTTCTGGATGATTCGGCAGCGTCTTTCCCCACCTCCGCGCCTGGACAACAAGTACTATTGGACTGTTCACCGAACTTTCTAGTCGACTTGAATCAGAACGACCAGATGTCGACGGTTCCCCAGGTCCGTGCAGACTCACGTGGTGTTCCCTTTCCTACTCATCCCGGTAAGGGCATGCTGAGTTTTGATGTAATGAGCAGTAACGGACAGGGTCCACAGCAGCATTTGATGATTTATAAGAGTGAAATGCCCAGATGGTCCATTCAGACCTCTCCTACTCATTCCTCGTTTTGGTGCCAGTCCAGCGGGGTCTCCGAGGACCAGTACCCACACCATGGCTACTCCTCCCCGGATGGAATTCACACCTCAGCCCTGCTCCAGCGGTCCCCAACCTATACAGGATATGGCGGGTAAGATTGACGCATTATTTAAAGTATAGCTGACCATAACCTTTGTAAAAGTCTCAGCAGTTTGGCATCTTTCAGATCATTTAAATGTGTTTTCATATTCATGCATTCGCTTCTGTTTGTTTGTTGCCAAAATGAATCTGATTTGATGAGCTTGTTTTATTACTCCTCAATCAGCCAAATGCTGTGATATCAGTGTGCCAATGTTGTCAGTGTAAATAACCAATGGCTCATTCCCTGGTTCTGCAGTGTTCCACCCCAGAGACTATGTATGATCTGTGGAGATGAGGCCTCAGGGTGTCACTATGGGGTCCTCACATGTGGAAGCTGCAAAGTGTTCTTTAAACGAGCGGTCGAAGGTAAGAAACACCATATCAGAGGATTGTAACAGTATATGGTATGGAGATTTGACTTGGACGTTTAAAGAATGACCACTGTCTGAACACTGCCATGGTACATGGGAGTAGCATGTGGTTGAACACTGCCATGGTACATGGGAGTAGCATGTGGTTGAACACTGCCATGGTACATGGGAGTAGCATGTGGTTGAACACTGCCATGGTACATGGGGGGTAGCATATGGTTGAACACTGCCATGGTACATGGGAGTAGCATGTGGCTGAACACTGCCATGGTACATGGGAGTAGCATGTGGTTGAACACTGCCATGGTACATGGGAGTAGCATGTGGTTGAACACTGCCATGGTACATGGGAGTAGCATATGGTTGAACACTGCCATGGTACATGGGAGTAGCATATGGTTGAACACTGCCATGGTACATGGGAGTAGCATGTGGTTGAACATTGCCATGGTACATGGGAGTAGAATATGGTTGAACACTGCCATGGTACATGGGAGTAGCATGTGGTTGAACACTGCCATGGTACATGGGAGTAGCATATGGTTGAACACTGCCATGGTACATGGGAGTAGCATGTGGTTGAACACTGCCATGGTACATGGGAGTAGCATGTGGTTGAACACTGCCATGGTACATGGGAGTAGCATATGGTTGAACACTGCCATGGTACATGGGAGTAGCATATGGTTGAACACTGCCATGGTACATGGGAGTAGCATATGGTTGGACACTGCCATGGTACATGGGAGTAGCATGTGGTTGAACACTGCCATGGTACATGGGAGTAGCATATGGTTGAACACTGCCATGGTACATGGGAGTAGCATATGGTTGAACACTGCCATGGTACATGGGAGTAGCATATGGTTGAGCACTGCCATGGTACATGGGAGTAGCATGTGGTTGAACACTGCCATGGTACATGGGAGTAGCATGTGGTTGAACACTGCCATGGTACATGGGAGTAACATATGGTTGAGCACTGCCATGGTACATGGGAGTAGCATGTGGTTGAACACTGCCATGGTACATGGGAGTAGCATGTGGTTGAACACTGCCATGGTACATGGGAGTAGCATGTGGTTGAGAGGAAAGGCTAATGATGATGTTTCATAAAAGCATATGTGGTTAAAAAACAATCAATATTGACGGTTATTGTGGCCTTTTGAGCCCTAATCCTCAGACATTTACACCAGACACGACAGAACAGTTTTTACTAAGCACCATTTGTGACTTTTTATAAACGAATGGCACAAAACTAAAGCAAAGCACAGACAGTATCACACAGTATCACAGTAACTAGTGTTCACCATGTTCTTCTTTTCTGACTTGTTTTGGTCTCGTAATCTTAGAGATTTATTGGAGCCTCTCAGTCTGACTATGGTCATGTCTCTCAGTCTGACTATGGTCATGTCTCTCAGTCTGACCATGGTCATGTCTCTCAGTTTAACCATGGTCATGTCTCTCAGTCTGACCATGGTCATGTCTCTCAGTTTAACCATGGTCATGTATCTCAGTCTGACCATGGTCATGTATCTCAGTCTGACTATGGTCATGTCTCTCTCAGGGTCATGTCACTCTGTCTGACCATGGTCATGTCTCTCAGTTTAACCATGGTCATGTATCTCAGTCTGACCATGGTCATGTCTCTCAGTCTGACTATGGTCATGTCTCTCTCATGGCCATGTCACTCTGTCTGACCATGGTCATGTCTCAGTCTGACCATGGTCATGTCTCTCAGTCTGACTATGGTCATGTCTCTCAGTCTGACCACGGTCGTGTCTCTCAGTTTAACCATGGTCATGTCTCTCAGTCTGACCACGGTCGTGTCTCTCAGTTTAACCATGGTCATGTCTCTCAGTCTGACCATGGTCATGTCTCTCAGTCTGACCATGGTCATGTCTCTCAGTCTGACTATGGTCATGTCTCTCAGTCTGACCATGGTCATGTCTCTCAGTCTGACTATGGTCATGTCTCTCAGTCTGACCATGGTCATGTCTCTCAGTCTGACTATGGTCATGTCTCTCAGTCTGACCATGGTCATGTCTCTCAGTCTGACTATGGTCATGTCTCTCAGTCTGACCACGGTCGTGTCTCTCAGTTTAACCATGGTCATGTCTCTCAGTCTGATAAAAGAACAGTTTGCAGTTCTCCCAGTGTCAGCTCAATGAGTTTAAAGAGTTGAACGGCAAGATGACAGCAATCTGTAAGCCATTGATAGAGGACATCAGTTCTGTGTGTGAACCCACGATAACAATGGCAGATACATCAGACTTGTGGGAAAATCAAGGTGAAATATGGTTGTGGACAGGATTGCAGAATCTCCACGTGAGACCTGGATGAAGTCTGAGGACAAAGTTAGGGAAATGATCTCTGAGTAATTGAAGATGGGCCACAGGAAGATTGAGGTGGAGCGTGCCCACAGGACTGGAAAACCCACCACCGGGCCAGGTGACAGGTCCAGGTGACAGGCCCAGGTGACAGACCAAGGCCGATAGTCGTCAAGTACATGGGGTTCAAGGACAATGTTGCGTTTCTGGAAAGAGCCAAGAACATGAGAGGAATGTATATCTTCCTCAACGAGGACTATCCTGAAGCTGTGTGCCAGAAGAGGAAAGAACTGATCCCAGCCATGAAAGCTGCCAGAGCGCATGGGGACATCCACTATGACAGGCTCATTGTCCCCCCCTCCCTCCCAGAAGCCTGGAAGGGATGAGAGAGCCAAGGTTCATAGCTTCAACCCCACAGCACACACACCAATTGATTAATGGACTGCTGAATGTATTTTATTTTGCTCTTTTCAGTATTATGTCTATCTCTGATAAGCTACCCAGGAAAGGGCTGAAAACAGCCCATGTTAATATTGTAACGATGTGCGCTGACAGTCGGGAAGCAAGTTCAGGGGGTGAGTGTTTTAATAAATAAACACAACATAATACAAAAATAAGAAACACAAACAACGCACAGAACTGATACAGGAACAGAAACAATAACGCCTGGGGAAGGAACCAAAGGGAGTGACATATATAGGGAAGGTAATCAGGGAGGTGATGGAGTCCAGGTGAGTCTGATGACGCGCAGGTGAGCGTAACAATGGTGACAGGTGTGTGCCATAACGAGAGAGGGAGAGGCCGGAGAGGGAGCACACATGACAGTACCTCCTCTCAGACCTGCGGCTCCAGCCACAGGACGCCGACCAAAAAGACGTTCACGGGGATCAGTAGGGGACTGGTCACCTCTGCTGAGGCGCGGGAAGCCTGTCAGTCCTGCTGAGATGGGGGAGCATGGCGACCTAGAGCACCGGAGAGAGCATACGTGACATTACCCCCTCCCCTGTGCGTTCGGCTCCAGTCGCAGGACGCCAACCAAAAGGACGATCCTGGGGATCAGTAGGGGAACGGTCACCCCTGCTGATGCGCGGGAACCTGTCGCTTGGCTGGGGCACGGGAGCCTGGTGATCATGTATGAGAGCCTGATGAGCCGGCTGTAGCAGGGGAGCCTGGCGATCTGTCTGAGGCATGAGAGCCTGATGAGCCGGCTGTAGCAGGGGAGCCTGGCGATCTGTCTGAGGCATGAGAGCCTGACGAGCCGGCTGTAGCAGGGGAGCCTGGCGATCTGTCTGAGGCATGAGAGCCTGACAGCTGTAGCAGCTCCCAGACCCAACGTCATTCCCACCGAAACCAAAGGTGAGGCGTCATTCTATAACAAGTGCTCTGAGAGTCGGGAAGCAAGTTCAGGGAGTGAGTGTTTTAATAAATAAAAGTAACAATGAACACAAACCACAAACAACGCACCAACATGAAAACAGAGTCAATAACGACTGAGGAAAGAACCGAGGGGAGTGACAGATATATGGGGAAGATAATCAAGGAGGTGATGGAGTCCAGGTGAGTGTCATGAGGCGCTGGTGCGTGAGACGATGGTGACAGGTGTGCGGAATAATCAGCAGCCTGATGACCTAGAGGCCGGAGAGGGAGTATACGTGACAAATATATGTAACCGTAGACATAAGGTTCATGAAATCAATCATTTGCAAACATCAGATAACATTCATATACCAGCCATTTCTGAGACTCACTTAGATCATTCATTTGACGATACAGCAGCAGCAATACAAGGATATAACATCTACAGAAGAGACAGGAATGCATAGTGGTGCTGTCTATATTCACAGCCATATCCCTGTAATGTTTATAGGGGAGGTGGTGCTGTCTATATTCAGAGCCATATCCCTGTAATGTTTATAGGGGAGGTGTTGTATATATTCAGAGCCATATCCCTGTAATGTTTATAGGGGAGGTGTTGTATATATTCAGAGCCATATCCCTGTAATGTTTATAGGGGAGGTGCTGTCTATATTCACAGCCATATCCCTGTAATGTTTATAGGGGAGGTGGTGCTGTCTATATTCAGAGCCATATCCCTGTAATGCTTATAGGGGAGGTGCTGTCTATATTCACAGTCATATCCCTGTAATGTTTATAGGGGAGGTGGTGCTGTCTATATTCAGAGCCATATCCCTGTAATGTTTATAGGGGAGGTGCTGTCTATATTCAGAGCCATATCCCTGTAATGTTTATAGGGGAGGTGTTGTATATATTCAGAGCCATATCCCTGTAATGTTTATAGGGGAGGTGCTGTCTATATTCAGAGCCATATCCCTGTAATGTTTATAGGGGAGGTGTTGTATATATTCAGAGCCATATCCCTGTAATGTTTATAGGGGAGGTGTTGTATATATTCAGAGCCATATCCCTGTAATGTTTATAGGGGAGGTGTTGTATATATTCAGAGCCATATCCCTGTAATGTTTATAGGGGAGGTGTTGTATATATTCAGAGCCATATCCCTGTAATGTTTATAGGGGAGGTGTTGTATATATTCAGAGCCATATCCCTGTAATGTTTATAGGGGAGGTGTTGTGTATATTCAGAGCCATATCCCTGTAATGTTTATAGGGGAGGTGTTGTATATATTCAGAGCCATATCCCTGTAATGTTTATAGGGGAGGTGTTGTATATATTCAGAGCCATATCCCTGTAATGTTTATAGGGGAGGTGTTGTGTATATTCAGAGCCATATCCCTGTAATGTTTATAGGGGAGGTGTTGTATATATTCAGAGCCATATCCCTGTAATGTTTATAGGGGAGGTGTTGTATATATTCAGAGCCATATCCCTGTAATGTTTATAGGGGAGGTGTTGTATATATTCAGAGCCATATCCCTGTAATGTTTATAGGGGAGGTGTTGTATATATTCAGAGCCATATCCCTGTAATGTTTATAGGGGAGGTGTTGTATATATTCAGAGCCATATCCCTGTAATGTTTATAGGGGAGGTGTTGTATATATTCAGAGCCATATCCCTGTAATGTTTATAGGGGAGGTGTTGTATATATTCAGAGCCATATCCCTGTAATGTTTATAGGGGAGGTGTTGTATATATTCAGAGCCATATCCCTGTAATGTTTATAGGGGAGGTGTTGTATATATTCAGAGCCATATCCCTGTAATGTTTATAGGGGAGGTGTTGTATATATTCAGAGCCATATCCCTGTAATGTTTATAGGGGAGGTGTTGTATATATTCAGAGCCATATCCCTGTAATGTTTATAGGGGAGGTGTTGTATATATTCAGAGCCATATCCCTGTAATGTTTATAGGGGAGGTGTTGTATATATTCAGAGCCATATCCCTGTAATGTTTATAGGGGAGGTGTTGTATATATTCAGAGCCATATCCCTGTAATGTTTATAGGGGAGGTGTTGTATATATTCAGAGCCATATCCCTGTAATGTTTATAGGGGAGGTGTTGTGTATATTCAGAGCCATATCCCTGTAATGTTTATAGGGGAGGTGTTGTATATATTCAGAGCCATATCCCTGTAATGTTTATAGGGGAGGTGTTGTATATATTCAGAGCCATATCCCTGTAATGTTTATAGGGGAGGTGTTGTATATATTCAGAGCCATATCCCTGTAATGTTTATAGGGGAGGTGTTGTATATATTCAGAGCCATATCCCTGTAATGTTTATAGGGGAGGTGTTGTATATATTCAGAGCCATATCCCTGTAATGTTTATAGGGGAGGTGTTGTATATATTCAGAGCCATATCCCTGTAATGTTTATAGGGGAGGTGTTGTATATATTCAGAGCCATATCCCTGTAATGTTTATAGGGGAGGTGTTGTATATATTCAGAGCCATATCCCTGTAATGTTTATAGGGGAGGTGTTGTATATATTCAGAGCCATATCCCTGTAATGTTTATAGGGGAGGTGTTGTATATATTCAGAGCCATATCCCTGTAATGTTTATAGGGGAGGTGTTGTATATATTCAGAGCCATATCCCTGTAATGTTTATAGGGGAGGTGTTGTATATATTCAGAGCCATATCCCTGTAATGTTTATAGGGGAGGTGTTGTATATATTCAGAGCCATATCCCAGTAATGTTTATAGGGGAGGTGTTGTATATATTCAGAGCCATATCCCTGTAATGTTTATAGGGGAGGTGTTGTATATATTCAGAGCCATATCCCTGTAATGTTTATAGGGGAGGTGCTGTATATATTCAGAGCCATATCCCTGTAATGTTTATAGGGGTGGTGTTGTATATATTCAGAGCCATATCCCTGTAATGTTTATAGGGGAGGTGTTGTATATATTCAGAGCCATATCCCTGTAATGTTTATAGGGGTGTTGCTGTATATGTTCAGAGCCGTATCCCTGTAATGTTTATAGGGGAGGTGCTGTCTATATTCAGAGCCATATCCCTGTAATGTTTATAGGGGAGGTGCTGTCTATATTCAGAGCCATATCCCTGTAATGTTTATAGGGGAGGTGCTGTCTATATTCAGAGCCATATCCCTGTAATGTTTATAGGGGAGGTGCTGTCTATATTCAGAGCCATATCCCTGTAATGTTTATAGGGGAGGTGTTGTATATATTCAGAGCCATATCCCTGTAATGTTTATAGGGGAGTTGTTGCTGTATATATTCAGAGCCATATCCCTGTAATGTTTATAGGGGAGTTGTTGCTGTATATATTCAGAGCCATATTCCCTGTAATGTTTATAGGGGAGGTGTTGTATATATTCAGAGCCATATCCCTTTAATGCTTATGGGGGAGGTGTTGTTGTATATATTCAGAGCCATATTCCCTGTGATGCTTAGAGAAGATCTCATATAACATCTATAGAAGAGACAGGAATGCTTATGGCGGTGTTGCTGTATATATTCAGAGCCATATCCCTGTAATGTTTATAGGGGAGGTGTTGCTGTATATGTTCAGAGCCATATTCCCTGTAATGTTTAGAGAAGATCTTATGTCAAGTGTTATTGAAGTGTTGTGGTTGCAGGTTAACTTGGCCCATCTAAAACCTTTTCTTTTGGGCTGTTGCTATGGGCACCAAGTGATAACAGTCAGTATCTAAATAATGTGTGTGAAATGCTTAATATTGTATGTGATGTAAACAGAGACGTCTACTTTCTTGGGGACCTGAATATTGACTGGTTTTCATCAAGCTGTCCACTCAAGAGGAAGCTTCTCACTGTAACCAGTGCCTGTAATCTGGTTCAGGTTATTAATCACCCCACTCAACAGGAAGCTTCACTGTAACCAGCGTCTGTAATCTGGTTCAGGTTATTAACCAACCTAGCAGGGTGTTTACAAACACTACAGGGACAAGATCATCCACATGTATCGGTCACATGTTTACTAATACTGTACTTTGTTCTGAAGCTGTATCCGTACCCATTGGGTGCAGTGATCACAACATAGTGGCTAAAATTGTGTATTAGAGATCATACAAAATATTTTGCTGTGGCTCTTATGTGGATGAAGTTAAAAAGTATTAGTTGGTCTGATGTGATTAATGAGGAGCATCCAGACGCTATGTAATGTGTGTGTAGGTGGCAGGGACAGACTTAATATGACTCCAAAACCAAAATGACATAATAAATAAACGTGTGTACAAGAACCTGTCGCACAACAATACCAATACACAATACACAATACACAATACACAATACACCAATACACAATACACAATACACCAATACACAATACACAATACCAATACACAATACACAATACACAATACCAATACACCAATACACAATACACAATACACAATACCAATACACAATACACAATACACAATACCAATACACAATACACAATACACAATACACAATACCAATACACAATACACAATACACAATACACAATACCAATACACAATACACAATACACAATACACAATACACAATACCAATACACAATACACAATACACAATACCAATACACCAATACACAATACACAATACACAATACACAATACCAATACACAATACACAATACACAATACACAATACACAATACACAATACACAATACACAATACACAATACCAATACACAATACACAATACACAATACACAATACACAATACCAATACACAATACACAATACACAATACACAATACACAATACCAATACACAATACACAATACACAATATCAATACACAATACACAATACACAATACACCAATACACAATACACCAATACACAATACACAATACACAATACACCAATACACAATACACAATACACAATACCAATACACAATACCAATACACAATACACAATACACAATACCAATACACAATACACCAATACACCAATACACAATACACCAATACACAATACACCAATACCAATACACAATACACAATACCAATACACAATACACAATACACAATACCAATACACAATACACCAATACACAATACACCAATACACAATACCAATACACAATACACCAATACACAATGCACAATGCACAATACACAATACACAATACCAATACACAATACACAATACACCAATACACCAATACACAATACACCAATACACCAATACACAATACACCAATACACCAATACACCAATACACAATACACAATACCAATACACAATACACAATACACCAATACACAATACCAATACACAATACACAATACACCAATACACAATACACAATACACCAATACACAATACACCAATACACAATACACAATACAATACACAATACCAATACACAATACACAATACCAATACACAATACACCAATACACAATACACAATACACAATACACAATGCACAATACACAATACCAATACACCAATACACAATACACAATACCAATACACAATACACAATACCAATACACCAATACACAATACACAATACCAATACACAATACACAATACCAATACACAATACACAATACACCAATGCACAATACACAATACCAATACACCAATACACAATACACAATACACAATACCAATACACCAATGCACAATACACAATACCAATACACCAATACACAATACACAATACCAATACACAATACCAATACACAATACACAATACACAATACACAATACCAATACACAATACACAATACACAATACACCAATACACAATACACAATACACAATACCAATACACCAATACACAATACACAATACACAATACACAATACCAATACACAATACACAATACACACACATACAAAACAAACCATCTCTGGGAAACAGAGGGTTATTAAATACACACCAATACATAATTCACACACATACAAACCATCTCTGACAAGGACATGATGGGAAACAGAGGGTTATTAAATACACAACATGTAATTGATGGGATTGGAACCAGGTGTGAAGGAAGACAAGACAAAACCAATGGAAAATGAAAAAATGGATCAGTGATGGCCAGAAGACCGGTGACGTCGACCGCCGAACACCGCCCGAACAAGGAGAGGGACCGACATAGGCGGAAGTCATGACACGCTGCACTTGATGAATTTATGAAAATTCTTCTTCCGATTTATTGCTAAACATGCATCTGTTAAGAAACTGACTGTTGGAATGGGTTGATGAATTGAACAACTGTATGGTTGAAAGAGATGGGGCAAAAGGAGTGGCTAATAAGTCTGGCTGGACATCTGATTGGCTGACTTACTGCAAATCTGATTGGCTGACTTACTGCACATCTGATTGGCTGACTTACTGCAAATTGAGAAATGATGTGACTAAACTCAAAAGAAGAAGAAACTTCATGATGAAGGAAGATCAATGATATAAAGTACTTTAAATGAAATTATGGGCAGAAAGACAAATTCAACTCCATCTTTCATCCAATCCGATGGCTTATTCATCACAAAACCATTTGATGTTGCCAATTATTTTAATGATTATTTCATTGGCAATGTGGGCAAACTAAGGCAGGGAATGCCAACAACGAACAGTGAGCCATTGTATTCATGCATAAAAAAACTAAGAATGAAAGAAAAGCAGGGAAAGTTTACATTTTGTTATTAGTGTGGGAGAGGTGGAAAAATAATGACAAGCTCTGTAAACAAATGAACAGCAGACTTGCAGCATGCTTATAGAGAAGAGGACTCAACATGTACTGCACTGACACAAATCACTGATGATTGGTTGACAGAAATCGATAATAAGAAGATTGTGGAGCTGTACTGTTAGATTTCAGCCTTTGATATTATTGACAATTTTTTATTTTTTATGTATCCGTTATTTTACCAGGTAAGTTGACTGAGAACACGTTCTCATTTAAAGCAATGACCTGGGGAATAGTTACAGGGGAGAGGAGGAGGATTGTAAACTGGGGATTATTAGGTGACTGTAACCTGTTGTTGAAAAAACGTATGTGCTTTTCATCCTCTGCCATAATGTGGATTCAGAGCTACAGTTGAAATCGGAAGTTTACATCCACTTAGGTTGGAGTCATTAAAACTTGTTTTTCAACCACTCCACAAATTTCCTATTAACAAACTATAGTTTTGGCAAGTCAGTTAGGACATCTACGTAATTTTTCCCACAATTGTTTACACACAGATTATTTCACTTATTATTCACTGTATCACAATTCCAGTGGGTTAGATGTTTACATACACTAAGTTGACTGTGCCTTTAAACAGCTTGAAAAATTCCAGAAAATGATGTCATGACTTTAGAAGCTTCTGATAAGCTAATTGACATCATTTGAGTCAATTGGAGGTCTACCTGTGGATGTATTTCAAGGCCTACCTTCAAACTTAGTGCCTCTTTGCTTGACATCATTGGAAGAAAAAAGAATCAGCCAAGACCTCAGAAAAACATTTGTAGACCTCCACAAGTCTGGTTCATCCTTGGGAGCAATTTCCAAACACCTGAAGGCTACCACGCTCATCTGTACAAACAATAGTACGCAAGTATAAACACCATGGGACCACGCAGCCGTCATACTGCTCAGGAAGGAGATGCATTCTGTCTCCTAGAGATGAACGTACTTTGGTGCGAAAAGTGCAAATCAATCCCAGAACAACAGCAAAGGACCTTGTGAAGATGCTGGAGGAAACAGGTACAAAAGTATCTATATCCACAGTAAAACAAGTCCTATATCGACATAACTGAAAGGGAACTTAGCAAGGAAGAAGCCTCTGCTCCAAAACCGCCATAAAAAAGCCATACTACGGTTTGCAACTGCACATAGGAACAAAGATTGTTATTTTTGGAGAAATGTCCTCTGGTCTGATGAAACAAAAATAGAACTGTTAGGCCATAATGACCATCGTTATGTTTGGAGGAAAAAGGGGGAGGCTTGCAAGCCGAAGAACACCATCCCAACCATGAAGCACGGGGGTGGCAGCATCATGTTGTGGGGGTGCTTTGCTGCAGGAGGGACTTGTGCACTTCACAAAATATATGGCATCATGAGGAAGGGAAATTATGTGGATATATTGAAGCAACATCTCAAGACATCAGTCAGGAATTTAAAGCTTGGTCGCAAATAAGTCTTCCAAATGGACAATGACCCCAAGCATACTACCAAAGTTGTGGCAAAATGGCTTAAGGACAACAAAGTCAAGGTATTGGAGTAGCCATCACAAAGCCCTGACCTCAATCACATAGAACATTTGTGGGCAGAACTGAAAAACTGTGTGCGAGCAAGGAGGCCTACAAACCTGACTCAGTTACACCAGCTCTGTCAGGAGGAATGGGCCAACATTCACACAACTTATTGTGGGAAGCTTGTGGAAGGCTACCCGAAATGTTTGACCCAAGTTAAACCATTTAAAGGCAATGCTACCAAATACTAATTGAGTGTATATCAACTTCTGACCCACTGGGAATAAATCATTCTCTCTACTATTATTCTGACATTTCACATTCTTAAAATAAAGTGGTGATCCTAACTGACCTTAAACAGCGATTTTTTTAAAACTAGGATTAAATGCCAGGAATAGTGAAAAACTGAGTTTAAAATGTATTTGGCTAAGGTGTATGTAAACTTCTGACTTCAACTGTATGGAGCTCTGTCCTTCAGCTGTTCTTGTCTAATGATGTTCTGTATTATGTCATTCTGTATTATGTCATTCTGTATTATGTCATTCTGTATTATGTCATTCTGTATTATGTCATTCTGTATTATGTCATTCTGTATTATGTCATTCTGTATTATGTCATGCTGTATTATGTCATTCTGTATTATGTCATTCTGTATTATGTCATGCTGTATTATGTCATTCTGTATTATGTCATTCTGTATTATGTCATTCTGTATTATGTCATTCTGTATTATGTCATGCTGTATTATGTCATGCTGTATTATGTCATTCTGTATTATGTCATGCTGTATTATGTCATTCTGTATTATGTGTCATGTTCTGTGTGGAACCCCAGGAAGAGTAGCTGCTGCTTTTGCAACAGCTAACAGCGATGCTAATAAAATACCCCCCCCCAAAATATCACTCTCAGTCTGACCATGGTCATGTCACTCAGTCTCACCATGGAAATGTCACTCTTAGTCAAACCTCGGTCATGTCACTAACAGTCTGACCATGGTCATGTCTCTCAGTCTGACCATGGTCATGTCACTCTCAGTCTGACCATGGTAATTTCACTGAGCCTGACTATGGCCATTTCACTCAGCCGGACCATGGTCATTTCACGCAGTCTGACCATGGTCATGTCACTCTCAGTCTGACCATGGTCATGTCCCTCAGTCAGACCAGGTTATGTTATTCAGTCTAAACCATGGTCATGTCCCTCAGTCTGACCATGGTCATGTCCCTCAGTCAGACCAGGTCATGTTATTCAGTCTAAACCATGGTCATGTCACTCTCAGTCTTACCATTTTCATGTCACTCTGTCTGAACAAGGTCATATAACTCTGTCTGACCATGGTCGTTTCAATCAGTCTAACTATGGTCATGTCTCTCAGTCTGACCATGGTCGTTTCAATCAGTCTAACTATGGTCATGTCACTCAGTCTGACCATGGTCATGTCACTCTCAGTCTGAACAACATAAACATATTTCTCAATCTGATCATGGCCACTTCACTCAGCTTGACTATAGGCATGTCTATAAATATGATCATGGTCATGTCACTCTCAGTCTGGCCATGGTCATGTCTCTCTGTCTGATTATGGTTTTGTCATTCAGTCTGACCATGTTCATATCACTCAATCTGACAATGGTCATGTTCCTCAGTCTAACCATGGTCATGTCTATAAATCTGACCATGGTCATGGATCTCTCACTCTGACCCTGGTCATAGATATCTCAGAGAGTCACTCTGTCTTAATGAGGTCATGTCACTGTCTGAACAAGGTCAAGTTTCTCAGTCTGACCATGGTCATGTATCTCAGTCTGACCATGGTCATGGATCTCTCACTCTGACCCTGGTCATAGATATCTCACTCTGACCCTGGTCATGGATCTCTCACTCTGACCATGGTTATGGATCTCTCACTCTGACCATGGTCATGGATCTCTCACTCTGACCCTGGTCATGGATCTCTCACTCTGACCCTGGTCATGATCTCTCTCTCTCTGCCAATGGTCATGTCACTCATTCTTACCATGGTAATGTCACTCTGTCTGAAAATGGTTATGTCACTCAGTCTTACCATGGTAATGTCACTCAGTCTGAAAATGGTTATGTCACTCAGTCTTACCATGGTAATGTCACTCTGTCTGAAAATGGTTATGTCACTCAGTCTTACCATGGTAATGTCACTCTGTCTGAAAATGGTTATGTCACTCAGTCTTACCATGGTAATGTCACTCTGTCTGAAAATGGTTATGTCACTCAGTCTTACCATGGTTATGTCACTCAGTTTGATCATGGTAATAGAACTCTCTGCCCATGGTCATGTCACTAAATCTGACGATAGTCATTTCACTCGATCTGACCCTGGTCATTTTCATTCAGTCTGACCATGGTCATGTCTCTCTGCTCTTTTTTTGTGTTCTTTTTCGATCTCTCACAGACACTCAGTTGCTCTCTCTCCATCTCTTTCAGACACTAAATTGCTCTCTCTGCCTTTCACTCCCTCCATTTCTCGTTCTTTATCTCTCTCTCTGCCTTTCACTCCTCCCATTTCTCATTCTTTATCTCCCTCCCTGCCTTTCACCCCCCTCTCTCTCGCTCTCAAAAACTCTTCTCAATTTTTCGGAGTACAATACCCATCTCCAATAGACACTATTTCAGAGAGCCGAGTAGAACCCATCTCCATTAAACACTATTACAGAGAGCCGAGTAGAACCCATCTTCATTAGACAATAATACACAGAGCCTTAGAGAACCCATCTCCATTAGACAGTATTACTGAGAGCATTAGAGAACCCATCTCCATTAGACAATAATACTGAGAGCCGAGTAGAACCCATCTCCATTAGACAATATTACTGAGAGCCTTAGAGAACCCATCTCCATTAGACAATAATACACAGAGCCTTAGAGAACCCATCTCCATTAGACAATATTACTGAGAGCCTTAGAGAACCCATCTCCATTAGACAATATTACTGAGAGCCTTAGAGAACCCATCTCCATTAGACAATAATACACAGAGCCTTAGAGAACCCATCTCCATTAGACAATATTACTGAGAGCCTTAGAGAACCCATCTCCATTAGACAATATTACTGAGAGCATTAGAGAACCCATCTCCATTAGACAATAATACACAGAGCCTAGTAGAACCCATCTCCATTAGACAATATTACTGAGAGCCTTAGAGAACCCATCTCCATTAGACAATAATACACAGAGCCTTAGAGAACCCATCTCCATTAGACAATAATACTGAGAGCCGAGTAGAACCCATCTTCATTAGACAATATTACTGAGAGCCTTAGAGAACCCATCTCCATTAGACAATAATACTGAGAGCCGAGTAGAACCCATCTTCATTAGACAATATTACTGAGAGCCTTAGAGAACCCATCTCCATCTCAATCATCTCCATTAGACAATAATACACAGAGCCTTAGAGAACCCATCTCCATTAGACAATATTACTGAGAGCCTTAGAGAACCCATCTCCATTAGACAATATTACTGAGAGCCTTAGAGAACCCATCTCCATTAGACAATATTACTGAGAGCCTTAGAGAACCCATCTCCATTAGACAATAATACACAGAGCCTTAGAGAACCCATCTCCATTAGACAATATTACTGAGAGCATTAGAGAACCCATCTCCATTAGACAATAATACACAGAGCCTAGTAGAACCCATCTCCATTAGACAATATTACTGAGAGCCTTAGAGAACCCATCTCCATTAGACAATATTACTGAGAGCCTTAGAGAACCCATCTCCATTAGACAGTATTACTGAGAGCCTTAGAGAACCCATCTCCGTTAGACAGTATTACTGAGAGCCTTAGAGAACCCATCTCCATTAGACAATATTACTGAGAGCCTTAGAGAACCCATCTCCATTAGACAATATTACTGAGAGCCTTAGAGAACCCATCTCCATTAGACAATATTACTGAGAGCCTTAGAGAACCCATCTCCATTAGACAGTATTACTGAGAGCCTTAGAGAACTCATCTCCGTAAGACAGTATTACTGAGAGCCTTAGAGAACCCATCTCCGTAAGACAGTATTACTGAGAGCCTTAGAGAACCCACCTCTCTCTGAGATGATTGCCTTTGAAAAGTAATTCTAAAAACACACTTTAAACCACATTAGCTGTATTCTGTTCTTCTTTTCAACAGGACATCATAACTATCTCTGTGCCGGTCGAAATGACTGCATCGTGGATAAGATACGGAGAAAGAATTGCCCTGCGTGTCGCCTGAGGAAGTGCTACCAAGCTGGGATGATGCTCGGAGGTACCTTTGTGGTCATGTCTCTCTGTCTTCCTCTTCTACTAAATGAATGCCCTCCTCACCAATTATCTAGAGAACATCACATTAAAGGGGTTACAAATGAACACTCTCTCATCTCAAGCAGGAGTCACACACTTTGAAATCATAATTTCCAGTCAAGGAGAATGTTGAAATGGCCTTTCAGATAACACACAGAGACCAAACAAAATCATCACACCCTGTCATTACTATCTGAAATGTTCTTTCCCTTAGGATATTACCTTTTGGATGTTTAATGAACTACAGATGTAGGATCTTAATTTGATCACCCTGTTGCAGGAGACCTTTCCCACAATGCACGACATTTTAAACATGTAGTGTATTTGTAGTTTAGAAAGGCTTCTGATTGTAATTTCCACTTTGAAATGTTCAGGCTTGATTTTCCCTAACGGAAAATGTATTAACTCCTACAAAAATATAAATAAATTATAAACTACATAATAATTCACATTTCCTGTTGCTGCAGGATTATCTTCCTGCTGTAGCAAATTTGGCTCAAATTAAGATCCTACATCTGTATGGTAAAAAGAGTTTATTCAAAAACGAAAGTGCTCTTGTAATAGCCTCTGTCTAACCTTTTATTTGAAACATTTCATGGGTCATTGAGGAGGAGGTGTTATATTACAGGTTGTTAATCAGTCAACTGTTCAAGGCCGTACCAGTCATCCAAATTACAACTTACAGAAAAATAAATGCATTACAGTAATTATTTAGTAGCATTTTTTTTTTATCCAGACAAACTAAACCCGAAACCAATATTCTTAAAAAAAATTATTATATCTTTTAACTTTGGCCTCAGACAGAATATGTCAGCCGACACATCACATCTTAATGAGGCATGCTTAAGCATGCTTCTTAATGAAGCATTTCATAGATGTTGAACCCCGTCTTCATTTCATTCAGCCCCGTGCCAATGTCTACATACAGTATGTGAATAACAAGTGTTCCTTGTACTCTTCACATGTTTTAACTGACCCTTGTGTTAATTATTGTCCCAGGGCGGAAGCTGAAGCGTTTTGGGGCTCTGAAGGCAGGTCCAGCCTTGATGTTCCAGGGGGCCTTATCAGCCCTGGGAGATGGTCTGGCCCCAGCCTTGATGTTCCAGGGGCCCTTGTCAGCCCTGGGGGATGGTCAGACCCTGGCCTCACTACCCTGCATGCCTGGCCTCAACGAGCTGCAGCTCTCCCCTCAGATCATCAGCATTCTGGAGAGCATTGAGCCTGAGGTGGGGTCGGAGATTCTGATTTAGGGGGGGAAACCTAACCTCCACCTAAATCTAATTGTAACTTAGTCATGCATTGATGTCAATAAGAGACTAAGGGAAAATATGACTGAAGGACAAGTTAGGTTTCATATTCATCATAGGCACCTTTTGCTTTGTATTGTCCTGCTCCTGACAATGGATTGACATTCAGGGATCAATCATGTACTCCTCTGTCCGTCTACCAGGTGGTGTACTCTGGCTATGACAACTCCCAGCCTGACATGCCACACCTCCTCCTCAACAGTCTCAACAGACTGTGCGATAGACAGCTGTTGTGGATCGTCCGGTGGTCCAAGTCCCTGCCAGGTAATAAAACAGTGTAATGATGTGTGTGGTTTATCAATGTCCTAGAATGTCCTGAGAGACAGACTGTGATTCATCTGGTGATCAAGTAATATCTTGACATCTGCACACGTTTAACCCATTCACACTTCATTAAACTGATGTCAAATGGAAGGTTTTCCCCCATGTGGATCCAAGTTAGGATTAGGATCCAAGTTAGGAAGTTAAGCTATGTTTGCTTCCCAAATAACACACTATGCCCTATATAGTGCACTACTATAGACCAGAGCCCTATGGCACACTATGCCCTATATAGTGCACTACTTTTGACCAGAGCCCTATGGCACCCTATTCTCTATATAGTGCACTACTTTTGACCAGAGCCCTATGGGCTAGGCCTCCTCAGGGCCAACACACTCACCAGGGTCTCCATGGTCACCACACCCTAACCATGGCCACCAACAGTCACCAGCGTTCTGCAGCGAAGGTCTCACTCCCTAACGCTGGCAGGCAGAGATACAGCCAGGGAGACCATGTAGAAAGAACGACCAATCCTTTCTTCTCTTTTCACACCCTTTATAATTAAACACCCTTTATAATTACTGGTAACCTCCTAAACACCCTTTATCACTACTGGTGTCCTCCTAAACACCCTTTATCACTACTGGTGTCCTCCTAAACACCCTTTATCACTACTGGTGTCCTCCTAAACACCCTTTATCACTAAACCTCCTTCATCACTACCGGTAACGTCCTAAACACCCTTTATCACTACTGGTAACCTCCTAAACACCCTTTATCACTACTGGTGTCCTCCTAAACACCCTTTATAACTAAACCTCCTTCATCACTACCGGTAACCTCCTAAACACCCTTTATCACTACTGGTAACCTCCTAAACACCCTTTATAACTAAACCTCCTTCATCACTACCGGTAACCTCCTAAACACCCTTTATCACTACCGGTAACCTCCTAAACACCCTTTATCACTACTGGTGTCCTCCTAAACACCCTTTATAACTAAACCTCCTTCATCACTACCGGTAACGTCCTAAACACCCTTTATCACTACTGGTAACCTCCTAAACACCCTTTATCACTACTGGTAATCTCCTAAACACCCTTTATCACTACTGGTAACCTCCTAAACACCCCTTTATCACTACTGGTAACCTCCTAAACACCCTTTATCACTACCGGTAACCTCCTAAACACCCTTTATCACTACTGGTAATCTCCTAAACACCCTTTATCACTACTGGTAATCTCTGAAACACCCTTTATCACTACCGGTAACCTCCTAAACACCCTTTATCACTACTGGTAACCTCCTAAACACCCTTTATAACTAAACCTCCTTCATCACTACCGGTAACCTCCTAAACACCCTTTATCACTACTGGTAACCTCCTAAACACCCTTTATCACTACTGGTAACCTCCTAAACACCCTTTATCACTACTGGTGTCCTCCTAAACACCCTTTATCACTACTGGTAACCTCCTAAACACCCTTCATCACTACTGGTAACCTCCTAAACACCCTTTATCACTACTGGTGTCCTCTTAAACACCCTTTATCACTACTGGTAACCTCCTAAACACCCTTTATAACTACTGGTAACCTCCTAAACACCCTTTATCACTACTGGTGTCCTCCTAAACACCCCTTTATCACTACTGGTAACCTCCTAAACACCCTTTATCACTACTGGTAACCTCCTAAACACCCTTTATCACTACCGGTAACCTCCTAAACACCCTTTATCACTACTGGTGTCCTCCTAAACACCCTTTATCACTACTGGTAACCTCCTAAACACCCTTTATCACTACCGGTAACCTCCTAAACACCCTTTATCACTACTGGTGTCCTCCTAAACACCATTTATCACTACTGGTAACCTCCTAAACACCCCTTTATCACTACCGGTAACCTCCTAAACACCCTTTATCGCTACTGTTAACCTCCTAAACACACTTTATCACTACTGGTAACCTCCTAAACACCCATGTCATATATAATCTATACTGTATGTCATGTCATATAGAATCCATACTGTATGTCATGTCATGTGGAATCCATACTGTATGTCATGTCATATAGAATCCATACTGTATGTCGTGTCATGTAGAATCCATACTGTATATTATGTCATATAGAATCCATACTGTATGTCATGTCATATAGAATCCATACTGTATGTCATGTCATATAGAATCCATACTGTATGTCGTGTCATATAGAATCCATACTGTATGTCATGTCATATAGAATCCATACTGTATGTCATATAGAATCCATACTGTATATCATGTCATATAGAATCCATACTGTATGTCATGTCATATAGAATCCATACTGTATGTCATGTCATGTAGAATCCATACTGTATGTCATGTTATGTAGAATCCATACTGTATGTCATTTTATATAGAATCCATAGTGTATGTCATGTCATATAGAATCCATACTGTATGTCATGTCATATAGAATCCATACTGTATGTCATGTCATATAGAATCCATACTGTATGTCATGTCATGTGGAATCCATACTGTATGTCATGTCATGTAGAATCCATACTGTATGTCATGTCATGTGGAATCCATACTGTATGTCGTGTCATGTAGGATCCATACTGTATGTCATGTCATTTAAGATAATATTTGTGGACAGAATACCTATGTAAGAAGAACACAAGTAATATGTCACAAACCTTGTTTGTATCCTGAAAGTACAAGGAGTGGCATGTTAGCACCAAACAGGTCTGGATTTCAGGCTACCTGCTTTCTATGAAATGATCAATATAAGTCGAAGATTGAAAACAAAGAAAGGGGAGGCTAGTTCCCATAAGGAGAGGTAATGATTTGGCAGGGAGGGAAGGCTAGTTCCCATAAGGAGAGGTAATGATTTGACAGGGAGGGAAGGCCAGTCTTATAAGGAGAGGTACTGATTTGACAGGGAGGGAAGGCTAGTTCCCATAAGGAGAGGTAATGATTTGACAGGGAGGGAAGGCTAGTTCCCATAAGGAGAGGTAATGATTTGACAGGGAGGGAAGGCCAGTCTTATAAGGAGAGGTACTGATTTGACAGGAAGGGGAGGCTAGTTCCCATAAGGAGAGGTAATGATTTGACAGGAAGGGAAGGCTAGTTCCCATAAGGAGAGGTAATGATTTGACAGGGAGGGAAGGCCAGTCTTATAAGGAGAGGTACTGATTTGACAGGAAGGGGAGGCTAGTTCCCATAAGGAGAGGTAATGATTTGACAGGAAGGGAAGGCTAGTTCCCATAAGGAGAGGTAATGATTTGACAGGGAGGGAAGGCCAGTCTTATAAGGAGAGGTACTGATTTGACAGGGAGGGAAGGCCAGTCTTATAAGGAGAGGTACTGATTTGACAGGAAGGGGAGGCTAGTTCCCATAAGGAGAGGTAATGATTTGACAGGAAGGGAAGGCTAGTTCCCATAAGGAGAGGTAATGATTTGACAGGGAGGGAAGGCCAGTCTTATAAGGAGAGGTACTGATTTGACAGGAAGGGGAGGCTAGTTCCCATAAGGAGAGGTCATGATTTGACAGGAAGGGAAGGCTAGTTCCCATAAGGAGAGGTCATGATTTGACAGGAAGGGAAGGCTAGTTCCATAAGGAGAGGTAATGATTTGACAGGGAGGGAAGGTTAGTTCCCATAAGGAGAGGTCATGATTTGACAGGAAGGGAAGGCTAGTTCCCATAAGGAGAGTTAATTTGACATTTGTTATTATGAAACATGAAACACACACCATTAAATACAAGCCAGTCAAAAGCTGCAAAGCAATTATGGTTGACCAGAGATATATCTACCACTATGGTTGACCAGAGATATATCTACCACTATGGTTGAACAGAGATATATCTACCACTATGGTTGACCAGAGATATATCTACCACTATGGTTGACCAGAGATATATCTACCACTATGATTGACCAGAGATATATCTACCACTATGGTTGACCAGAGATATATCTACCACTATGGTTGACCAGAGTAATATCTACCACTATGGTTGACCAGAGATATATCTACCACTATGGTTGACCAGAGATATATCTACCACTATGGTTGACCAGAGATATATCTACCACTATGGTTGACCAGAGATATATCTACCACTATGGTTGACCAGATATATATCTACCACTATGGTTGACCAGAGATATATCTACCACTATGGTTGACCAGAGATATATCTACCACTATGGTTGACCAGAGATATATCTACCACTATGATTGACCAGAGATATATCTGTAGTGATATATCTACCACTATGGTTGACCAGATATATATCTACCACTATGGTTGACCAGAGATATATCTACCACTATGGTTGACCAGAGATATATCTACCACTATGATTGACCAGAGATATATCTGTAGTGATATATTGACCACTATGGTTGACCAGTAGTGATATATTGACCACTATGGTTGACCAGAGATATATCTGTAGTGATATATTGACCACTATGGTTGACCAGTAGTGATATATTGACCACTATGGTTGACCAGTAGTGATATATATAACATTATGGTTGACCAGTAGTGATATATTGACCACTATGGTTGACCAGTAGTGATATATATAACATTATGGTTGACCAGTAGTGATATATTGACCACTATGGTTGACCAGTAGTGATATATCTACCATTATGTTGACCTGTAGTGATATATATAACATTATGGTTGACCTGTAGTGATATATATAACATTATGGTTGACCAGTAGTGATATATTGACCACTATGGTTGACCAGTAGTGATATATATAACATTATGGTTGACCAGTAGTGATATATCTACCATTATGTTGACCAGTAGTGGTATTTCTACCATTATGTTGACCAGTAGTGATATAGCTACCATTATGGTTGTCCGGAGATATAGCTACCATTATGTCTACCAGTAGTGATATATCTACCATTATGTCTACCAGTAGTGATATGTCTACAACGGTGTATGACTGTTACTAGGGTGACTAAGTCACTAGGTTACTACATTCACACTCTGATACACATCACTTGATGTACTTCAAATGGAGCAGAACAACTTGTTCTTGTTAATAACGTGATAAGATTATAATGTTGTTATTTACATAATAAACCATCTCAACTCAAATGACAGCAGATACGTATGAATAAAGGTAATGACCATTTAAACTCAAATGACAGTAGATATTGTAAGTATGAATAAAGGTAATGAACCATTTAAACTAAAATGACAGCAGATACGTATGAATAAAGGTAATGAACCATTTAAACTAAACTGACAGCAGATACGTATGAATAAAGGTAATGAACCATTTAATCTAAAATGACAGCAGATACGTATGAATAAAGGTAATGAACCATTTAAACTCAAATGACAGCAGATACGTATGAATAAAGGTAAAGAACCATTTAAACTCAAATGACAGCAGATACGTATGAATAAAGGTAATGAACCATTTAAACTAAAATGACAGCAGATACGTATGAATAAAGGTAATGAACCATTTAAACTAAAATGACAGCAGATACGTATGAATAAAGGTAATGAACCATTTAAACTAAAATGACAGCAGATACGTATGAATAAAGGTAATGAACCATTTAAACTAAAATGACAGCAGATGCGTATGAATAAAGGTAATTAACCATTTGAACTAAAATGACAGCAGATACGTATGAATAAAGGTAATGAACCATTTAAACTAAAATGACAGCAGATACGTATGAATAAAGGTAATGAACCATTTAATCTAAAATGACAGCAGATACGTATGAATAAAGGTAATGAACCATTTAATCTAAAATGACAGCAGATGCGTATGAATAAAGGTAATGAACCATTTAAACTCAAATGACAGCAGATACGTATGAATAAAGGTAATGGACCATTTAAACTGAAACGACAGCAGATACGTATGAATGACCGAAGATACTGTTTAAATACTGTATAGGCTCGTGCCCAGTGACACGTGCCTACCAGATGAGCTAAATGCCTTTTATGCTCACTTCGAGGCAAGCAACACTGAAGCATGCACGAGAGCACCAGCTGTTCTGGATGACTGTGTGATAAGGCTCTTGGTTGCCGATGTGAACAAAACCTTTAAACAGGTCAACATTCAAAAAGCAGCTGGGCCAGACGGATTACCAGGACGTGTACTCAAAGCATGCGCGGACCAACTGTCAAGTGTCTTGACATTTTCAACCTCTTCCTGACCGAGTCTGTAATACCTACATATCTACACCACCAGACCATCCCCAGTGGCCAAACACGACTCCAACACCATCGTTAAGTTTGCCGACAACACAACAGTGGTCACCGACAACGATGAGACGGCATATAGGGAGGAGGTCCGAGAACTGGCAGTGTGGTGCCAGGACAACAACCTCTCTCTCAGTATGAGCAAGACTAAGGAGCCGATCGTGGACTACAGGAAAAGGCGGGCCAAACAGGACGCCATTAACATCGAAGGGGCTGTAGTGGAGAGGGTCAAGAGTTTCAAATTCCTTTGGTGTCCACATGACCAACAAACTATCATGGTCCAAACATACCAAGAGAGTCGTGAAGAGGGCACGACAAAACCTGTTCCCCCTCAGGAGACTGAAAATGTTTGGCATAGGTCCCCAGATTCTCAAAAGGTTTTAGAGCTGCACCATCGAGAGCATCCTGACCGGTTGCATCACTGCCTGGTGTGGCTACTGCTCGGCATCTGATCATTTGGCGCTACAGAGGGTAGTGCGTACGGCCCAGTACATCCCAGTACATTGGGGCCAAGCTTCCTGCCATCCAGGACATATATACCAGGCGGTGTCAGAGGAAAGCCCTAAAATTGTCAGAGACTCCAGTCACCCAAGTTATAGACTGTTTTCTCTGCTACCACACACAAGTGGTGCCGAAGCATCAAGTCTAGGACCAAAAGGCTCCTCAACAGCTTCTACCCCTTTTGTACACTGCTGCTACTCGTTGTTTTTTAAATCTATGCATAGTCAGTTCACCCCGACCTATGTACAAATGACCTCAACTAGCCTCCACATTGACTCGGTACCCCCTGTATATAGCCTCCACACTGACTCTGTACCGGTACCCCCTGTATATAGCATCCACACTGACTCTGTACCGGTACCCCCTGTATATAGCCTCCACACTGACTCTGTACCGGTACCCCCTGTATATAGCCTCCACACTGACTCTGTACCGGTGCCCCCTGTATATAGCCTCCACACTGACTCTGTACCGGTACCCCCTGTATATAGCCTCCACATTGACTCTGTACCGGTACCCCCTCTATATAGCCTCCACACTGACTCTGTACCAGTACCCCCTGTATATAGCCTCCACATTGACTCTGTACCAGTACCCCCTGTATATAGCCTCCACATTGACTCTGTACCAGTACCCCCTGTATATAGCCTCCACATTGACTCTGTACCAGTACCCCCTGTATATAGCCTCCACACTGACTCTGTACCGGCACCCCCTGTATATAGCCTCCACATTGACTCTGTACTGGTACTCCCTGTATATAGGCTCCACATTGACTCTGTACCGGTACCCCCTGTATATAGCCTCCACATTGACTCTGTACCGATACCCCCTGTATATAGCCTCCACATTGACTCTGTACCGGTACCCCCTGTATATAGCCTCCACACTGACTCTGTACCGGTACCCCCTGTATATAGCCTCCACATTGACTCTGTACCGGTACCCCCTGTATATAGCCTCCACATTGACTCTGTACCGGTACCCCCTGTATATAGCCTCCACATTGACTCTGTACTGTAATACCCTGTATATAGCCTCCACAATGTCTCTGTACCGGTACACCCTGTATATAGCCTCCACATTGACTCTGTACCGGTACCCCCTGCATATAGCCTACACATTGACTCTGTACCGGTACCCCCTGTATATAGCCTCCACATTGACTCTGTACCGGTACCCCCCTGTATATAGCCTCCACATTGACTCTGTACCGGTACCCCCTGTATATAGCCTCCACATTGACTCTGTACCGGTACCCCCTGATATAGCCTCCACATTGACTCTGTACCAGTACACCCTGTATATAGCCTCCACATTGACTCTGTACCGGTACCCCCTGTATATAGGCCTCCACATTGACTCTGTACCGGTACCCCCTGTATATAGCCTCCACATTGACTCTGTACCGGTACCCCCTGTATATATCCTCCACATTGACTCTGTACCGGTAACCCCCTGTATATAGCCTCCACATTGACTCTGTACCGGTACCCCCCTGTATATAGTCCTCCACATTGACTCTGTACCGTAACACCCTGTATATAGTCTCCACATTGACTCTGTACGCGGTACCCCTGTATATAGTCTCCAGATTGACTCTGTACCGGTACCCCCTGTATATAGTCCTCCACATTGACTCTGTACCGGTACCCCCTGTATATAGCCCCACATTGACTCTGTACCGGTACCCCCTGTATATAGCCTCCCATTGACATCTGTAACCGGGTACCCCCTGTATATAGCCTCCACATTGACTCTGTACGGTACCCCCTGTATATAGCCTCCACATTGACTCTGTACTGTAACACCCTGTATATAGTCTCCACATGACTCTTGTACCGGTACCACCTGTATATAGCCTCCACATTGACTCTGTACCGGTACCCCCTGTATATAGCCTCCACATTGACTCTTTACCGGTACCCCCTGTATATAGCCTCCACATTGACTCTGTACCGGTACCCCCTGTATATAGCCTTCACATTGACTCTGTACCGTAATACCCTGTATATAGCCTCCACATTAACTCTGTACCGGTACCCCTGATATAGCCTCCACATTGACTCTGTACCGGTACCCCCTGTATATAGCCTCCACATTGACTCTGTACCGGTACCCCCTGTATATAGCCTCCACATTGACTCTGTACCGTATATACCCTGTATATAGCCTTCCCACATTACTCTGTACCGGTACCCCCTGATATAGCCTCCACATTGACTCTGTACCGGTACCCCCGGTATATAGCCTCCACATTGACTCTGTACCAGTAACCCCCTGTATATAGCCTCCACAATTGGACTCTGTACCGGTACCCCCTGTAGATAAGGCCTCACATTGACATCTGTACCGGTACCCCCTGTAATATAGTCTCCACATTGATTCTGTACCGGTACCCCCCTGTATATAGCCCACATTGATTCTGTACCGGTACACCCTGTATATAGCCTCGCACACTGACTCTGGTACCGTAACACCCTGTATATAGCCTCCATATTGAACTCTGTACCGTAACACCCTGTATATAGCCTCCATATTGACTCATGTTACCGGTACCCCCTGTATATAGTCTCCACATTGACTCTGTACCGGATACCCCCTGTATATAGCTCCACACTGACTCTGTACCGGTACCCGCATGTATATAGGCCTCCACATTGACTCTGTACCAGTACCCCCTGTAGATAGGGCCTCCACCTGACTCTACCGGTACACCTTATATCGCCTCCACATTGACTCTGTTACCGGTACCCCCTGTGATATAGCCTCCACATTGACTCTGTACCAGTACCCCCCTGTATATAGCCTCCACATTGACTCGTACCAGTACCCCCTGTATATAGCCTCCACATTGACTCTGTACCAGTACCCCCTGTATATAGCCTCCACATTGACTCTGTACCGTACCCCCTGTATATAGCCTCCACATTGACTCTGTACCAGTACCCCCTGTATATAGCCTCCACATTGAACTCCTGTACCAGTACCCCCCTGTATATAGCCTCCACAACTGACTCTGTACGGTACCCCCTGTATATAGCCTCCACATTGACTCTGTACCTGTACTCTACTCCTCCTGTATATAGCCTCCACATTGACTCTGTAACCGTACCCCTGCATATAGCCTCCACATTGACTTCTGTACGTACCCCTGACCAAAGCCCCCTGTATATAGCCTACACATTGACTCTGTAACCGGTACCCCACCACCCCCACCCCTTCATATAGCCTCACATTGACTCTGTACCGGTACCCCCTGTATATAGCCGCCACAATTGTCTCGGTACCGTACACCCTGTTATATAGCCTCCCACATTGACTCCTGTACCGTACCCCTGTATAAGAGCCTCCACAATTGACTCTGTAACCAGGTACAACCCTGTATATAGCCTCCACATTGACTCTGTACCGGTACCCCCTGTATATAGCCTCCACATTGACTCTGTACCGGTACCCCCTGTATATAGCCTCCACATTGACTCTGTACCGTACCCCCTGTATATAGCCTCCACATTGACTCTGTACCGGTACCCCCTGTATATAGCCTCCACATTGACTCTGTACCGTACCCCCTGTATATAGCCTCCACATTGACTCTGTACCGGTACCCCCTGTATATAGCCTCCACATTGACTCTGTACCGGTACCCCTGTATATAGCCTCCACATTGACTCTGTACCGGTACCCCCTGTATATAGCCTCCACATTGACTCTGTACCGGTACCCCCTGTATATAGCCTCCACATTGACTCTGTACCGGTACCCCCTGTATATAGCCTCCACATTGACTCTGTACCGGTACCCCCTGTATATAGCCTCCACATTGACTCTGTACCGGTACCCCCTGTATATAGCCTCCACATTGACTCTGTACCGGTACCCCCTGTATATAGCCTCCACATTGACTCTGTACCGGTACCCCCTGTATATAGCCTCCACATTGACTCTGTACCGGTACCCCCTGTATATAGCCTCCACATTGACTCTGTACCGGTACCCCCTGTATATAGCCTCCACATTGACTCTGTACCGTACCCCTGTATATAGCCTCCACATTGACTCTGTACCGGTACCCCCTGTATATAGCCTCCACATTGACTCTGTACCGGTACCCCCTGTATATAGCCTCCACATTGACTCTGTACCGGTACCCCCTGTATATAGCCTCCACATTGACTCTGTACCGGTACCCCCTGTATATAGCCTCCACATTGACTCTGTACCGGTACCCCCTGTATATAGCCTCCACATTGACTCTGTACCGGTACCCCCTGTATATAGCCTCCACATTGACTCTGTACCGGTACCCCCTGTATATAGCCTCCACATTGACTCTGTACCGGTACCCCCTGTATATAGCCTCCACATTGACTCTGTACCGGTACCCCTGTATATAGCCTCCACATTGACTCTGTAACCGGTACCCCCTGTATATAGCCTCACATTGACTTCTGTACGGGTATCCCCCTGTATATTAGCCTCTCACATTGACTCCTGTAACCCTGTAACAGACCCTGTATATAGCCTCACAACCACTGACTCTGTACCCAGGTAACCACTCACGCCCTGTATATCGCCTGCCACATTGACTCTGTAGTACCAGGTAACTCCCTGTATATAGTACCTCCACAATTGGACTCTGTAACCAGTACCCGGCCTGTATATAGCCTCCACCAAACTGACTCTGTACCGGTACCCCCTGTATATAGCCTCCACATTGACTCTGTACCCGTACCCCCTGTATATAGGCCTCCAACATTTGACTCTGTTACCAGTACCCCCTGTATATAGCCCTACCACATTGACTCTGTACCCAGTACCCCCTGGTATATAGCCTCCACACTGACTCTGTACCAGTACCCCCTGTATATAGCCTCCAACATTGACTCTGTACCAGTACCCCCTGTATAATAGTCCTCCGACATTTGGACTCCTGTCACCAGTACCCCCCTGTACTATATGCCTCCACATTGACTCTGTACCAGTACCCCCTGTATATAGCCCTCCACACTGACTCTGTACCAGTAGCCCCCTGTATAATAGCCCTCCACATTGACTCTGTACTGGGTTTACTCCTGTATATAGCCTCCACATTGACTCTGTACCGGTACCCCCTGTATATAGCCTCCACATTGACTCTGTACCGGTACCCCCTGTATATAGCCTCCACATTGACTCTGTACCGGTACCCCCTGTATATAGCCTCCACATTGACTCTGTACCGGTACCCCCTGTATATAGCCTCCACATTGACTCTGTACCGGTACCCCCTGTATATAGCCTCCACATTGACTCTGTACCGGTACCCCCTGTATATAGCCTCCACATTGACTCTGTACCGGTACCCCCTGTATATAGCCTCCACATTGACTCTGTACCGTACCCCTGTATATAGCCTCCACATTGACTCTGTACCGGTACCCCCTGTATATAGCCTCCACATTGACTCTGTACCGGTACCCCCTGTATATAGCCTCCACATTGACTCTGTACCGGTACCCCCTGTATATAGCCTCCACATTGACTCTGTACCGTACCCCCTGTATATAGCCTCCACATTGACTCTGTACCGTACCCCCTGTATATAGCCTCCACATTGACTCTGTACCGGTACCCCCTGTATATAGCCTCCACATTGACTCTGTACCGGTACCCCCTGTATATAGCCTCCACATTGACTCTGTACCGGTACCCCTGTATATAGCCTCCACATTGACTCTGTACCGGTACCCCCTGTATATAGCCTCCACATTGACTCTGTACCGGTACCCCCTGTATATAGCCTCCACATTGACTCTGTACCGGTACCCCCTGTATATAGCCTCCACATTGACTCTGTACCGGTACCCCCTGTATATAGCCTCCACATTGACTCTGTACCGGTACCCCTGTATATAGCCTCCACATTGACTCTGTACCGTACCCCCTGTATATAGCCTCCACATTGACTCTGTACCGGTACCCCCTGTATATAGCCTCCACATTGACTCTGTACCGGTACCCCTGTATATAGCCTCCACATTGACTCTGTACCGGTACCCCCTGTATATAGCCTCCACATTGACTCTGTACCGGTACCCCCTGTATATAGCCTCCACATTGACTCTGTACCGGTACCCCTGTATATAGCCTCCACATTGACTCTGTACCGGTACCCCTGTATATAGCCTCCACATTGACTCTGTACCGGTACCCCCTGTATATAGCCTCCACATTGACTCTGTACCGGTACCCCTGTATATAGCCTCCACATTGACTCTGTACCGGTACCCCTGTATATAGCCTCCACATTGACTCTGTACCGGTACCCCCTGTATATAGCCTCCACATTGACTCTGTACCGGTACCCCCTGTATATAGCCTCCACATTGACTCTGTACCGGTACCCCCTGTATATAGCCTCCACATTGACTCTGTACCGGTACCCCCTGTATATAGCCTCCACATTGACTCTGTACCGGTACCCCCTGTATATAGCCTCCACATTGACTCTGTACCGGTACCCCTGTATATAGCCTCCACATTGACTCTGTACCGGTACCCCCTGTATATAGCCTCCACATTGACTCTGTACCGGTACCCCCTGTATATAGCCTCCACATTGACTCTGTACCGGTACCCCTGTATATAGCCTCCACATTGACTCTGTACCGTACCCCCTGTATATAGCCTCCACATTGACTCTGTACCGTACCCCCTGTATATAGCCTCCACATTGACTCTGTACCGGTACCCCCTGTATATAGCCTCCACATTGACTCTGTACCGGTACCCCCTGTATATAGCCTCCACATTGACTCTGTACCGGTACCCCTGTATATAGCCTCCACATTGACTCTGTACCGTACCCCCTGTATATAGCCTCCACATTGACTCTGTACCGGTACCCCCTGTATATAGCCTCCACATTGACTCTGTACCGGTACCCCCTGTATATAGCCTCCACATTGACTCTGTACCGGTACCCCCTGTATATAGCCTCCACATTGACTCTGTACCGGTACCCCCTGTATATAGCCTCCACATTGACTCTGTACCGGTACCCCCTGTATATAGCCTCCACATTGACTCTGTACCGTAACCCTGTATATAGCCTCCACATTGACTCTGTACCGGTACCCCTGTATATAGCCTCCACATTGACTCTGTACCGGTACCCCTGTATATAGCCTCCACATTGACTCTGTACCGTACCCCCTGTATATAGCCTCCACATTGACTCTGTACCGGTACCCCCTGTATATAGCCTCCACATTGACTCTGTACCGTACCCCCTGTATATAGCCTCCACATTGACTCTGTACCGGTACCCCTGTATATAGCCTCCACATTGACTCTGTACCGTACCCCCTGTATATAGCCTCCACATTGACTCTGTACCGTACCCCCTGCATATAGCCTCCACATTGACTCTGTACCGGTACCCCCTGTATATAGCCTCCACATTGACTCTGTACCGGTACCCCCTGTATATAGCCTCCACATTGACTCTGTACCGGTACCCCCTGTATATAGCCTCCACATTGACTCTGTACCGGTACCCCTGTATATAGCCTCCACATTGACTCTGTACCGGTACCCCCTGTATATAGCCTCCACATTGACTCTGTACCGGTACCCCCTGTATATAGCCTCCACATTGACTCTGTACGGTACCCCCTGTATATAGCCTCCACATTGACTCTGTACCGGTACCCCCTGTATATAGCCTCCACATTGACTCTGTACCGGTACCCCCTGTATATAGCCTCCACATTGACTCTGTACCGGTACCACCTGTATATAGCCTCCACATTGACTCTGTACCGGTACCCCTGTATATAGCCTCCACATTGACTCTGTACCGGTACCCCCTGTATATAGCCTCCACATTGACTCTGTACCGGTACCCCCTGTATATAGCCTCCACATTGACTCTGTACCGGTACCCCCTGTATATAGCCTCCACATTGACTCTGTACCGGTACCCCCTGTATATAGCCTCCACATTGACTCTGTACCGGTACCCCTGTATATAGCCTCCACATTGACTCTGTACCGGTACCCCCTGTATATAGCCTCCACATTGACTCTGTACCGGTACCCCCTGTATATAGCCTCCACATTGACTCTGTACCGGTACCCCCTGTATATAGCCTCCACATTGACTCTGTACCGGTACCCCCTGTATATAGCCTCCACATTGACTCTGTACCGGTACCCCTGTATATAGCCTCCACATTGACTCTGTACCGGTACCCCCTGTATATAGCCTCCACATTGACTCTGTACCGGTACCCCCTGTATATAGCCTCCACATTGACTCTGTACCGGTACCCCCTGTATATAGCCTCCACATTGACTCTGTACCGGTACCCCCTGTATATAGCCTCCACATTGACTCTGTACCGGTACCCCCTGTATATAGCCTCCACATTGACTCTGTACCGGTACCCCCTGTATATAGCCTCCACATTGACTCTGTACCGGTACCCCCTGTATATAGCCTCCACATTGACTCTGTACCGGTACCCCCTGTATATAGCCTCCACATTGACTCTGTACCGGTACCCCCTGTATATAGCCTCCACATTGACTCTGTACCGTACCCCCTGTATATAGCCTCCACATTGACTCTGTACCGTACCCCTGTATATAGCCTCCACATTGACTCTGTACCGGTACCCCCTGTATATAGCCTCCACATTGACTCTGTACCGGTACCCCTGTATATAGCCTCCACATTGACTCTGTACCGGTACCCCCTGTATATAGCCTCCACATTGACTCTGTACCGGTACCCCCTGTATATAGCCTCCACATTGACTCTGTACCGGTACCCCCTGTATATAGCCTCCACATTGACTCTGTACCGGTACCCCTGTATATAGCCTCCACATTGACTCTGTACCGGTACCCCCTGTATATAGCCTCCACATTGACTCTGTACCGGTACCCCCTGTATATAGCCTCCACATTGACTCTGTACCGGTACCCCCTGTATATAGCCTCCACATTGACTCTGTACCGGTACCCCCTGTATATAGCCTCCACATTGACTCTGTACCGGTACCCCCTGTATATAGCCTCCACATTGACTCTGTACCGGTACCCCCTGTATATAGCCTCCACATTGACTCTGTACCGGTACCCCCTGTATATAGCCTCCACATTGACTCTGTACCGGTACCCCCTGTATATAGCCTCCACATTGACTCTGTACCCGTTAACCCCATGTATATAGCCTCCACATTGACTCTTGTACCGGTACCCCCTGTATATAGCCTCCACATTGACTCTGTACCGTAACACCCTGTATATAGTCCTCCACATTGACTCTGTACGTTAACCACCTGTATATAGCCTCACATGGACTCTGTACCAGTTACCCCTGTATATAGCCTCCACATTGACTCTGTACCGGTACCCCCTGTATATAGTCTTCACATTGACTCTGTACCGGTACCACCTGTATATAGCCTCCACATTGACTCTGTACCTGGTACCCCCCTGTATATAGCCTCCACATGACGTCTCGTACCGGTACCACCCTGTATATAGCCTCCACATTCATTGACTATGTACTGGTACCCCCCTGTATATAGCCTCCACATTGACACTGTACCGGTACCACCTGTATATAGCCTCCACATTGACTCTGTACCGGTACCCCTGTATATAGCCTCCACATTGACTCGTACCAGTACCCCCTGTATATAGCCTCCACATTGACTCTGTACCGGTACCCCCTGTATATAGCCTCCACATTGACTCTGTACCGGTACCCCCTGTATATATCCTCCACATGACTCTGTACCGGTACCCCCTGTATATAGCCTCCACATTGACTCTGTACCGGTACCCCCCTGTATATAGTCTCCACATTGACTCTGTACCGTAACACCCTGTATATAGTCTCCCACATTGACTCTGTACCGGTACCCCCCTGTATATAGTCTCCACATTGACTCTGTACCGGTACCCCCTGTATATAGTCTCCACATTGACTCTGTACCGGTACCCCCTGTATATAGCCTCCACATTGACTCTGTACGGTACCCCTGTATATAGCCTCCACATTGACTCTGTACCGGTACCCCCTGTATATAGCCTCCACATTGACTCTGTACCGTAACACCCTGTATATAGTCTCCACATTGACTCTGGTACCGGTACCACCTGTATTATAGCCTCCACATTGACTCTGTACCGGTACCCGCTGTATATAGCCTCCACATTGACTCTGTACCAGTACCCCCTGTATATAGCCTCCACACTGACTCTGTACCGGTACCCCCTGTATATAGCCTCCACATTGACTCTGTACCGGTAACCCCTGTATATAGTCTTCACATTGACTCTGTACCGGTACCACCTGTATATAGCCTCCACATTGACTCTGTACCGGTACCCCCTGTATATAGCCTCCACATTGACTCTGTACCGGTACCCCCTGTATATAGCCTCCACATTGACTCTGTACCGTAATACCCTGTATATAGCCTCCACATTAACTCTGTACGGTACCCCCTGATATAGCCCTCCACATTGACTCTGTACCGGTACCCCTGTATATAGCCTCCACATTAACTCTGTACCGTAACACCCTGTATATAGCCTCCACACTGACTCTGTACCGGTACCACCTGTATATAGCCTCCACATTGACTCTGTACGGTACCCCCTGTATATAGCCTCCACATTGACTCTGTACCGGTACCCCCTGTATATAGCCTCCACATTGACTCTGTACCGTAACACCCTGTATATAGCCTCCACACTGACTCTGTACCGGTACCCCCTGTATATAGCCTCCACATTGACTCTGTACCGGTACCCCCTGTATATAGCCTCCACATTGACTCTGTACCGGTACCCCCTGTATATAGTCTCCACATGACTCTGTACCGGTACCCCCTGATATAGCCTACACATTGACTCTGTACCGGTACCCCCTGTATATAGCCTCCACATTGACTCTGTAACGGTACCCCCTGTATATAGTGTCCACATTGACTCTGTACCGGTACCCCCTGTATATAGCCTCCACATTGACTCTGTACCGGTACCCCCTGTATATAGCCTCCACATTGACTCTGTACCGGTACCCCCTGTATATAGTCTCCACATTGACTCTGTACCGGTACCCCTGTATATAGTCTCCACATTGACTCTGTACCGGTACCCCCTGTATATAGCCTCCACATTGACTCTGTACCGGTACCCCCTGTATATAGCCTCCACATTGACTCTGTACCGGTACCCCCTGTATATAGCCTCGTTATTGTTATTCTTATTTTGTTACTGTTTATTCTTATTTTTTACTTTAGTCTATTTGGTAAATACTCTCTTAACTTTTCTTGTACTGCACTGTTGGTTAAGGGCTTGTCAGTCAGCATTTCACGGTAAAGTCTACACTTGTTGTGTTCGGCGCATGTGACTAATAAAGTTTGATTTGATGATATGTAATAAAAAATGTCAACTTAAATGACAGTAGATACTTTATATATGAATAGAGGTAATGAACCATTTCAACTCAAATGACAGTAGATATATAAAGGTTATTCTTCCTACTTTTCCCATTGATGTTTTGGTCATTTAGCAGAGCCTTTTCCCATTGATGTTTTGGTCATTTAGCAGAGCCTTTTCCCATTGATGTTTGGTCATTTAGCAGAGCCTTTTCCCATTGATGTTTTGGTCATTTAGCAGAGCCTTTTCCCATTGGTGTTTTGGTCATTTAGCAGAGCCTTTTCCCATTGATGTTTTGGTCATTTAGCAGAGCCTTTTCCCATTGATGTTTTGGTCATTTAGCAGAGCCTTTTCCCATTGATGTTTTGGTCATTTAGCAGAGCCTTTTCCGATTGATGTTTTGGTCATTTAGCAGAGCCTTTTCCCATTGATGTTTTGGTCATTTAGCAGAGCCTTTTCCCATTGATGTTTTGGTCATTTAGCAGAGCCTTTTCCCATTGATGTTTTGGTCATTTAGCAGAGCCTTTTTCCCATTGATGTTTTGGTCATTTAGCAGAGCCTTTTCCCATTGATGTTTTGGTCATTTAGCAGAGCCTTTTCCCATTGATGTTTTGGTCATTTAGCAGAGCCTTTTCCCATTGATGTTTTGGTCATTTAGCAGAGCCTTTTCCCATTGATGTTTTGGTCATTTAGCAGAGCCTTTTCCCATTGATGTTTTGGTCATTTAGCAGAGCCTTTTCCCATTGATGTTTTGGTCATTTAGCAGAGCCTTTTCCCATTGATGTTTTGGTCATTTAGCAGAGCCTTTTCCCATTGATGTTTTGGTCATTTAGCAGAGCCTTTTCCCATTGATATTTTGGTCATTTAGCAGAGCCTTTTCCCATTGATGTTTTGGTCATTTAGCAGAGCCTTTTCCCATTGATGTTTTGGTCATTTAGCAGAGCCTTTTCCCATTGATGTTTTGGTCATTTAGCAGAGCCTTTTCCCATTGATGTTTTGGTCATTTAGCAGAGCCTTTTTCCATTGATGTTTTGGTCATTTAGCAGAGCCTTTTTCCATTGATGTTTTGCTTATTTAGCAGACACTCTTATCCGGAGTGACTTACATTCAAGTAAGGCAGGTCAAAAACAACACAAGTAAGGCAGGTCAAAACAACACAGGTAAGGCAGGTCAAAAACAACACAGGTAAGGCAGGTCAAAAACAACACAGGTAAGGCAGGTCAAAACAACACAGGTAAGGCAGGTCAAAAACAACACAGGTAAGGCAGGTCAAAAACAACACAAGTAAGGCAGGTCAAAACAACACAGGTAAGGCAGGTGAAAACAACACAGGTAAGGCAGGTGAAAAACAACAGGTAAGGCAGGTGAAAAACAACACAGGTAAGGCAGGTGAAAAACAACACAGGTAAGGCAGGTCAAAAACAACCACATATCACAGTCATTGCAAGTAAAACAAGCTTTCTTGAAAACATTCACATATTCTTTTCTCTGGTTTGTTGACAGGGTTCCGTAGCCTCCACATCAACGACCAGATGACACTCATCCAATACTCCTGGATGAACCTAATGGTGTTCTCTCTGGGCTGGAGATCTTTCCAGAATGTCACCAGTGAATACTTATACTTCGCTCCTGATCTTATCCTTAGCCAGTAAGTTGTGTTAATGTTCTATATTTAAAATCGGCATTGAATAAAAAAAAATTGTTTTCACTTATCCAACTATTTAGTTAAAACAATAAAATCCCACTTTGATATATCTAAATATGAATATTGTAATTGTCTCCCAGGGATCGTATGAGGAGATCTCCCATATATGATCTGTGTCTGGCCATGCAGTTCATCCCTCAGGAGTTTACCAGCCTCCAAGTCACCAAAGAGGAGTTCCTCTGTATGAAAGCCATCATGATTCTCAACACTGGTAAACACAACACACTACCACTTCCTCTTTAAAACATTCAATTGACTGATGAACCCTACGCTACCTCTTCTGGCCCACAGACTTCTGTTAGGATCAAATAAGAACAAACAGAAGACATCTGAAGCAGTTGGTAATGTCTTGGTTACACTATTGTCTCTGTCCTAAATGGTGCCCTGTCCCACATAGCCCATATGGCTCTGGTCGGAAGTAACATACTATATAGGGAACAGAGTTCCATCTGGGACACATATATTGCCACCAGAAATATACAGTGTTTCATAATGTGTTGTTGAACTGGGAAAAAGGTGAACTGGGACAAGGCAGGATTTATGAAGCAGCTGTTATTAAGTAACAGTTTTACATTGACCTTTACATGAACAGAGACTGAAGCCATGGAAAACAAGTTCATGGTCAGGTCTCAAGAAATCCAAAGGGACACCCACTTTAATTCTATAAAACGTAAAAACACATTTTATGAGAGTAGTTGATATATCCACAAAGTTATTAAATTAAAGTAAAATCACGATTAAGATAAAGATGAAGTTAAACACATGGCACACGGACAGTGATGTTGTAAGCCTAAAAAAACAAAAACAAATTGTCACTATTTATGTCACTGTCTCTGTCACTTTCTCCCTGGTACTCCCTGGAACACATAGTAGGTTTTTGTGGCTGCATATTTACACTGGAAATTTCACACTGTATATTTACACTGCGTATTTACACTGTATCTTCACACTGCATAATTACACTGCATATTTACACTGCATAATTACACTGCATATTTACACTGCATCTTCACACTGTATATTTACACTGCGTATTTACACTGTATCTTCACACTGCATAATTACACTGCATATTTACACTGCATATTTACACTGCATAATTACACTGCATATTTACACTACATAATTACACTGCATATTTACACTGCGTATTTACACTGTATCTTCACACTGCATAATTACACTGCGTATTTACACTGCATCTTCACACTGCATAATTACACTGCACATTTACACTACATATTTCACACTGTATATTTACACTGCATAATTACACTGCATTTTTACACTGCATCTTCACACTGCATAATTACACTGCATACTTACACTATATATTTCACACTGTATATTTACCCTGCATAATTACACTGCATATTTACACTGCATATTTCACACTGCATAATTACACTGCACATTTACACTACATATTTCACACTGTATATTTACACTGCATAATTACACTGCGTATTTACACTGTATCTTCACACTGCATAATTACACTGCATATTTACACTACATATTTCACACTGCATATTTACACTGCATATTTTACACTACATATTTACACTGCATATTTACACTGCATATTTGCTCACTCATGTGTAAAATAATATTACCTCAAGAAATATAATAATTCTTAGTCTAATGGTCCATTTATATTGAAATGATGCGAGACTATTAAAAGGCCCAGTGCAGTCATTTATCTGTGTTTTATGTATATTTGAACACTATGATGTTGGAATAATACTGTGAAATTGTGAACATGATAATAAATCCCCTTGTAGGGTAGGAGCTGTTTGAAAAGACTGCCTGAAATTCTTGCCTGTTTTGATGGGATGAATTATTGGCCCACCATGTTGACATCGCCGTGTGGTAAATTAGTTCATTTTAAGATTGAAAACAATCACGGTACGGAACTTAATTGTTACCCAGAAATGACTTGATGTTCAGATAAAAACAGCTGCATTGGACCTACAGTAACATCTCTGTGAATTAGAGTTCAGAGCAGTCTGACCTTCCATGTCTAAAATATAGGATACATCCCAAATGGTACCCTATTCCCTATATAGTGGACCGGATGCCTATGGACCCTGATTAAAAGTAGTGCTCAATACAGGGAATAGGGTGCCATTTGGACGAAGACATTTTGTTTCCGGGTTGATGACCCATTGTCCCTGGTCTCTCTCTCTCTCTCCGTAGTTCCATTGGAGGGTTTAAAGAGCCAGGCCCAGTTTGAGGAGATGAGACAGAACTACATTCGGGAGCTGACCAAGGCTATCCATCTGAAGGAGAGAGGCATGGTGGCCTCCTCTCAACGCTTCTATCATCTCACCAAGCTCATGGATGCCATGCATGAGGTACTGGACAGGAAGTCACTGCTCTATCATAAGCCCTGTTTATACCTGCGTCTAACATGAGTCCATTGTCCTGATCTTGTCCACATTGTGATTGTGTACACATTTTTAAACCGGTGTAGACAATCAATTGTGATCTGATTTTGATTCCATCTTCCTGAGGTAGTCGGAGACGCACCTTGTACAGATACAGTGCCTTGCGAAATTATTCGGCCCCCTTGAACTTTGCGACCTTTTGCCACATTTCAGGCTTCAAACATAAAGATATAAAACTGTATTTTTTGTGAAGAATTAACAACAAGTGGGACAAAATCATGAAGTGGAATGACATTTATTGGATATTTCAAACTTTTTTAACAAATCAAAAACTGAAAAATTGGGCGTGCAAAATGATTCAGCCCCCATAAGTTAATACTTTGTAAGGCCACCTTTAGCTGCGATTACAGCTGTAAGTCGCTTGGGGTATGTCTCGATCAGTTTTGCACATCGAAAGACTGAATTTTTTTCCCATTCAGGGTGATGGGCTGTGTTGCTTTTACGCCAAACATAACGTTTTGCATTGTTGCCAAAAAGTTCAATTTTGGTTTCATCTGACCAGAGCACCTTCTTCCACATGTTTGGTGTGTCTCCCAGGTGGCTTGTGGCAAACTTTAAACAACACTTTTTTATGGATATCTTTAAGAAATGGCTTTCTTCTTGCCACTCTTCCATAAAGGCCAGATTTGTGCAATATACGACTGATTGTTGTCCTATGGACAGAGTCTCCCACCTCAGCTGTAGATCTCTGCAGTTCATCCAGAGTGATCATGGGCCTCTTGGCTGCATCTCTAATCAGTCTTCTCCTTGTATGAGCTGAAAGGTTAGAGGGACGGCCAGGTCTTGGTAGATTTGCAGTGGTCTGATACTCCTTCCATTTCAATATTATCGCTTGCACAGTGCTCCTTGGGATGTTTAAAGCTTGGGAAATCTTTTTGTATCCAAATCCGGCTTTAAACTTCTTCACAACAGTATCTCGGACCTGCCTGGTGTGTTCCTTGTTCTTCATGATGCTCTCTGCGCTTTTAACGGACCTCTGAGACTATCACAGTGCAGGTGCATTTATACGGAGACTTGATTACTCACAGGTGGATTGTATTTATCATCATTAGTAATTTAGGTCAACATTGGATCATTCAGAGATCCTCTGGAGAGAGTTTGCTGCACTGAAAGTAAAGGGGCTGAATAATTTTGCACGCCCAATTTTTCAGTTTTTGATTTGTTAAAAAAGTTTGAAATACCCCAAAAAATGTCGTTCCACTTCATGATTGTGTCCCACTTGTTGTTGATTCTTCACAAAAAAATACAGTTTTATATCTTTATGTTTGAAGCCTGAAATGTGGCAAAAGGTCGCAAAGTTCAAGGGGGCCGAATACTTTCGCAAGGCACTGTATCCTTAAAGTGTAAACGAATCCGGTCAACCAAAGCGTATAAATTTGGCCAACAATCACTGGCCCTGTTCCTTTAGATCAAGGTATGATGTGGAAGTTTAATATACCCCTGTTCCTTTAGATCAAGTTATAATGTGGAAGTTTAATATTCCCCTGTAACTTTAGATCAAGTTATAATGTGGAAGTTTAATATTCCCCTGTGCCTTTAGATCAAGGTATAATGTAGTATAATGAACCAATATGATGTAGGCTTCAATATGAAGGTCTCTTTAGGTTACTTTCAGGTGTTTTTCATTTATAAAGCCACCTGCTTTACATCCTTAGCACTTTTCGATTGCCGCTTTAATCCATTTTCATAATTTGACCATATGTCTTGCTATAGGCTTTCTAATTGAGGTTACGATAGCGGGATAGGTACCTATTACACCGACTCGTAAATCATTGGATAAAAGTTTCATGAACTTGTTTTCGATGACCATGATTTGTTGAGGACAAAACGCTGACATGCTTGCCCCTCCCCCATCATCTCTCCCTCCTCCCCCATCTCTCCCTCCTCCCCATCTCTCCCTCCTCCCCCATCTCTCCCTCCTCCCCATCTCTCCCTCCTCCCCATCTCTCCCTCCTCCCCCATCTCTCCCCCCTCCCCCATCTCTCCCTCCCTCCCCCATCTCTCCCTCCTCCCCCATCTCTCCCTCCCTCCCCCATCTCTCTCTCCTCCCCCCTCCCTCCTCCCCCCATCTCTCCTTCCTCCCACATATCTCCCCCTGCCCCATCTCTCCCTCCTCCCCATCTCTCCCTCCTCCCCCATCTCTCCCTCATCTCTCCCCCCTCCTTCCCTCCTCCCACATCTCTCCCTCCTCCCCCATCTCTCCCTCCTCCCCCATCTCTCCCTCATCCCCCATCTCTCCCTCATCCCCCATATCTCCCTCCTCCCCCATATCTCCCTCCTCCCCCATATCTCCCTCCTCCCCATCTATCTCTCCCTCCCTCCCCCATCTCTCCCTCCTCCCCCATCTCTCCCTCCTCCCCCATCTCCCCCCCCCCTCCATCTCTCCCTCCTCCCCCATCTCTCCCCCATCTCTCCCTCCTCCCCCATCTCTCCCTCCTCCCCCATCTATCTCTCCCTCCCTCCCCCATCTCTCCCTCCTCCCCCATCTCTCCCTCCTCCCCCATCTCCCCCCCCCCCCCTCCATCTCTCCCTCCTCCCCCATCTCTCCCCCATCTCTCCCTCCTCCCCCCATCTCTCCCTCCTCCCCCATCTATCTCTCCCTCCTCCCCCATCTCTCCCCCCTCCACCAGATTGTGAAGAAAGTGAACCTGTACTGTCTTAGTACCTACATCCAGGCTGACGCCATGAAGGTTGAGTTCCCTGAAATGATGTCAGAGGTCATCTCCTCCCAGCTCCCCAAGGTCCTGGCCGGCATGGTCAAGACCCTCCTCTTCCACGCCAAGTGACCAATCACAGGAGACAACCAAACCTGCACCGCGCAAAGCACCATGGAAGAATAGAATATACCCAAAGAGCAAGAGTTGAATAAATATTTTATAAACATCATCATATATCAAATCAAATATCGACCAAAATGTTATGTTGATTTGAAAATAGGTCTTTGTCCGGTGGGTGTATCATCTCTTTGATACTAAGAAAATGTAAGTTAAACGTGAAGGTTTTGGGGAGGTGATATTTGGACCAAGTTAAACATGAAGGTTTTGGGGAGGTGATATTTGGACCAAGTTAAACATGAAGGTTTTGGGGAGGTGATATTTGGACCAGGTTAAACATGAAGGTTTTGGGGAGGTGATATTTGGACCAAGTTAAACATGAAGGTTTTGGGGAGGTGATATTTGGACCAAGTTAAACATGAAGGTTTTACGGAGGTGATATTTGGACCAAGTTAAACATGAAGTTTTGGGGAGGAATTAGTTGGGTTTATGTTTGTGGCAGAATGATTCCTTCTCCAAGGTCTGTCTGCCCTGTCTGATGTCCAATAGTCCAGATATGTCCTCCAGTCAGACCTCTGTGGTGAATCCATCAAAGATACTGTAACGGTGCCTCCCTTCAATTCACTCTTATCTTTTGAGGTGGTGGAATTTTATATATAGAAGTTGTGTTAGCATTTTTAATTTGTGAGAATTACTGTTTTTACAAGACTTGTAAGAGAGCTAGGTTACGTCCCAAATTGCACCCTATTCCCAACAGTGCACTGCTTTTGACCAGAGTGCCATGGGCTCTGGTTGAAAGTAGTGCACTATGTAGGGAATAGGGTGCTGTTTGAGACACATCTTAAAACTGGTGTACCAAGTTTAGCTTTTTGCGTTTGTTTTTCAGTTATGTACATGTCACACTCCCTGCTTCATGGCTGGGCAGGCATTTATATATCTCATGTTCCGCAAGTTACATTTTCCTACAAAATACACAATTCCATTCTATTTCATGTACCATTCAACTACATACCACTGTATGTTTATCTCATTGAGTTAAAATATATTTTAAAAGAGAGACCTGTAAAGGGAGCACAAGGGGAATGATGTTATTTCAATGCCATTGCTATTCGCAGAAATGTGGAAAAATACATGTTCCATTGCTCTGCGATAAGGAAATACCATCTGAACCTCCTCCCCGATCCTCAAGATAAAGACATATAGAGCGAGATAGAGAAAAAGAGAAAAAGAGGAGAGAGATAGTGGGAGGAAAAAGAGAGAGATGAGAGAGATAAAGGGAGGAAAAAGAGAGAGGAGAGCGATAGTGGGAGGAAAAAGAGAGAGATGAGAGAGATAAAGGGAGGAAAAAGAGAGGAGAGCGATAGTGGGAGGAAAAAGAGGGAGATGAGAGATAAAGGGAGGAAAAAGAGAGAGGAGAGCGATAGTGGGAGGAAAAAGAGAGAGATGAGAGAGAGGAGAGAGATAAAGGGAGGAAAAAGAGAGAGGAGAGAGATAAAGGGAGGAAAACGAGAGAGAGGAGAGATAAAGGGAGGAAAAAGAGAGAGAGGAGAGAGATAAAGGGAGGAAAAAGAGAGGAGAGAGATAAAGGGTGGAAAAAGAGAGAGAGGAGAGAGATAAAGGGAGGAAAAAGAGAGGAGAGAGATACGGGGTGGAAAAAGAGAGAGGAGAGAGAATGGGAGGAAAAAGAGAGAGGAGAGAGATAAAGGGTGGAAAAGAGAGAGAGGAGAGAGATAAAGGGTGGAAAAAGAGAGAGGAGAGAGATAAAGGGTGGAAAAAGAGAGAGGAGAGAGATAAAGGGTGGAAAAAGAGAGAGAGGAGAGAGATAAAGGGTGGAAAAAGAGAGAGGAGAGAGATAAAGGGTGGAAAAAGAGAGAGGAGAGAGATAAAGGGTGGAAAAAGAGAGAGGAGAGATAAAGGGAGGAAAAAGAGAGAGAGGAGAGATAAAGGGTGGAAAAGGAGAGAGATGAGAGAGATAAAGGGAGGAAAAAGAGAGAGAGGAGAGAGAAAGGGTGGAAAAAGAGAGAGATGAGAGAGGGAGGGAGGAGAGAGATCAAGAGAGAGTAGAGGAGAAATAGAGAGGAAGGAAAGGAGAGAGAGGGAGGGAGGGAGGAGATAGAAAAAGAGAGCGAGGGGGGGAGAGAGAGCGAGAGAGGAAAGGAGAGAGAGGAATGGAGCGAGAGAGAAAGGAAAGAGAGAGAGAGAAAGGAAAGAGAGAGAGAAAGGAGAGAGAGAGGAGAAAGAGTGAGACAGAGCGAGAAAGGAAATAGAGAGAGAAAGGAGAGCGAGAGAGAGAGAAAGAGTGAGACAGAGAGAGAGAAAGGAGAGAGAGAGGAGAAAGAGTGAGACAGAGCGAGAAAGGAAATAGAGAGAGAGAAAGGAGAGCGAGAGAGAGAGAAAGGAAAGAGAGAGAGAAAGGAGAGAGAGAGGAGAAAGAGTGAGACAGAGCGAGAAAGGAAATAGAGAGAGAGGAGAAAGAGAGACACAGAGAGAAAGGAGCGAGAGAGAGAGAAAGAGAAAGAGGGAGGAGAGGAGAATTTGTACCTGTTGGATTTATAGTAAAATATGTCTGGTGAGATCTATCAACATCAGATCACAACTATCTATCCTGGACCTAGTTTTATTAGTGTAGTGTACAGAGGCCCTAACTTCATGGCCAGTTCTCCTTGCTTTCCTTGACCTTAAACCTCCATTCATTTATTATGACATCCACGGTACTACGTCAGCTGATGACGTGCTATCAAACACATTGATACTGTTGGCACTGACATCAAACCATCCTGGTTTTAATGACGTATTACAGTCGGGGTGAAATATATTGGCACTCTTGCATGATTCACTATTTCTTCTGAAATAAGTTGAAGTTTTAGAAATGTAAAATTCATTTGAATTTGGTTGGAGGCAATGATTGTCATTTAGTGTGCAAATGATGTAACCTGTGGTACGTTGCAGGTTCCTACAGGGTAAAAGGAGCCCTTCAACCAGTTTTAAAAAGAGGTAACATTATGCCAATATATCAGACCGAATCTGTTTATGTTAAACTGCAGCCAGCCAGCGTAAAGGTAGAATTATTAAAGTGTGCATCCCAACTGGCACCCCATTCCCTTTATAGGGCACTATACTATGGGTTGTGGTCAAAAGTAGTGCACTATGTAGGGAATTGTCAGGTCGTGTTGTGTGTCCAGTACAGTATACAGTACTATGACAGAAATTTGTTTTTTTTGTTGTATTGGTGATTTTCTTCTCAACGTATACTATACTGTAGATGTTAAATTAATACAACACATTTCCACTCATTCCATGTGCTTTCTTTTATTTTGTTCTTAATTATACAATGGGTGGTTAGAATCCTGAATGCTGATTGGTTAAAACCGCATTCCAGCTGGTGTCTATTCCACAAATTACCACTGGCTAAATCTATGATGTTAAAATGCCTATTTACTCTGTTCCATCTGACTGTAATCCACTGTCTCATCAGCCCAGCCAGGCAATGTATAAACTTGATCTCCACTATAAAAAGAATCTAGACATTATCTCACATTTCTTTCAGACTAACAATTAGTTTTCAACAGCTGAGATTTGTATAAACCTTGCTGTCTGTCTCTCCGACATTTGCAACATTGTTTCAATATTCAAATCTCCAGCTGTCCCATAGTAATGAACGCGTCGGTTGTCGGGACGACAGGCAGGTAGTTTTTCTCATGAATCAGCATAATGTTTATGGATACAAAGAAATATCAATACAAAACAGGTAAAACGAAACAAAGTGCAGCTAGTTTACAGTCTTTCCAGCTTCAGTTTGAAGTGATTGTGTTGGCTGTGTTGTTGACTAGCTCCTCTGAACAACAATGTCCTGACGAAGGAGCACGTTTTCTATGTCAGGCGAAATCGTAGCTCATTGTTATGGATGTATCCTAATAAATAATCACTGGAAAACAACGTTAAAAAAATGCAAAGGCAGCTACTTTGTTGTTATCCTGGCTGCATTGTTTGACGTGACTGTAAGTTAGCGGTAGTTGGCTAGCTAGCAAAAAAGGGTTAACAACGTTGCCAGCCAGTGTGGAACATTTAGAACGAACGACTGGTTCTCATCCATAGATGCAGAACAAAAAGACTGAACGACTGGTTCTCATCCATAGATGCAGAACAAAAAGACTGAACGACTGGCCATCGCACCGATAGAACGAACAACCAAACGGCTTGGGTATCAACCCTAGATTTGTATCAGAACTATATCTTATATCTATATGAATGAATCAAAATCAAGGTTTTATTAAATATGTAAATCATTATTTAAATATGTTGGTAACCTGTTGAATGAAACTGATAATGTCCTCGAAGCCAGTGTTTGGAGGATATAGTGGCACGGGTGTTAGGCCTTCGAAGCCGGTGTTTGGAGGATATACTGGCATGGGTGTTAGGCCCTCGAAGCCAGTGTTTGGAGGATATAGTGGCACGGGTGTTAGGCCCTCGAAGCCAGTGTTTGGAGGATATATTGGCACGGGTGTGTTAGGCCCTCGAAGCCAGTGTTTGGAGGATATAGTGGCACGGGTGTTAGGCCCTCGAAGCCAGTGTTTGGAGGATATAGTGGCACGGGTGTTAGGCCCTCGAAGCCAGTGTTTGGAGGATATAGTGGCACGGGTGTTAGGCCCTCGAAGCCAGTGTTTGGAGGATATAGTGGCACGGGTGTTAGGCCCTCGAAGCCAGTGTTTGGAGGATATAGTGGCACGGGTGTTAGGCCCTCGAAGCCAGTGTTTGGAGGATATAGTGGCACGGGTGTTAGGCCCTCGAAGCCAGTGTTTGGAGGATATAGTGGCACGGTTTGCGGGCCCTCTTGGGACAAACAACACCAGTGCCTATATATTTTCCAAACACTGGCTTCGAGGGCATTATCATTTAAGCAACAGATGACCTGACTAGAGGACCAGAGAGTGGGTTATTAATCGGCCTGACTAGACAGTGGGTTAATAAAAGTTATCAGTTTGCCTGACTAGACAGTGGGTTATTAAAAGGTATCAGTTGGCCTGACTAGACAGTGGGTTATTAAAAGGTATCAGTTGGCCTGACTAGACAGTGGGTTATTAAAAGGTATCAGTTGGCCTAACTAGAGGACTAGACAGTGGGTTATTAAAAGGTATCAGTTGGCCTGACTAGACAGTGGGTTATTAAAATGTATCAGTTGGCCTGACTAGACAGTGGGTTATTAATCGGCCTGACTAGACAGTGGGTTATTAAAAGGTATCAGTTAGCCTAACTAGAGGACTAGACAGTGGGTTATTAAAAGGTATCAGTTGGCCAGACTAGACAGTGGGTTATTAATCGGCCTGACTAGACAGTGGGTTATTAATCGGCCTGACTAGACAGTGGGTTATTAATCGGCCTGACTAGACAGTGGGTTATTAATCGGCCTGACTAGACAGTGGGTTATTAATCGGCCTGACTAGACAGTGGGTTATTAATCGGCCTGACTAGACAGTGGGTTATTAAAAGGTATCAGTTAGCCTAACTAGAGGACTAGACAGTGGGTTATTAATCGGCCTGACTAGACAGTGGGTTATTAAAAGGTATCAGTTGGCCTAACTAGAGGACTAGACAGTGGGTTATTAAAAGGTATCAGTTGGCCTGACTAGACAGTGGGTTATTAAAATGTATCAGTTAGCCTAACTAGAGGACTAGACAGTGGGTTATTAAAAGGTATCAGTTGGCCTGACTAGACAGTGGGTTATTAAAATGTATCAGTTGGCCTGACTAGACAGTGGGTTATTAATCGGCCTGACTAGACAGTGGGTTATTAAAAGGTATCAGTTAGCCTAACTAGAGGACTAGACAGTGGGTTATTAAAAGGTATCAGTTGGCCAGACTAGACAGTGGGTTATTAATCGGCCTGACTAGACAGTGGGTTATTAATCGGCCTGACTAGACAGTGGGTTATTAATCGGCCTGACTAGACAGTGGGTTATTAAAAGGTATCAGTTATCCTAACTAGAGGACTAGACAGTGGGTTATTAAAAGGTATCAGTTGGCCAGACTAGACAGTGGGTTATTAATCGGCCTGACTAGACAGTGGGTTATTAATCGGCCTGACTAGACAGTGGGTTATTAAAAGGTATCAGTTAGCCTAACTAGAGGACTAGACAGTGGGTTATTAAAAGGTATCAGTTAGCCTGACTAGACAGTGGGTTATTAAAAGGTATCAGTTGGCCTGACTAGACAGTGGGTTATTAAAATGTAACATGTGTGTTCACTAGAGAATACAGAGAAGTGCTCCGATCATTTCCTTGTCCTAACGTTAGGGAGTATCATTCCAGAACCATTGTTCAAGGTCACTGAACATCCTGACGGCTTTAAATGGAAAGGAACACCAAGATCTTTGCCAACTGAACCACTAGAAGCCCAAATACCTCAGTGGTGAGTTCCTCCTTCTTCCCTCTTTTCTGTTCACTCTGACAAAGTCCTGTGTTGAATTTGAATCTCCTCTTCTCGGTTTTCACTTCTTGAAAAACAGTATTACTTTAGTAGATATTAGGTCAACAACGTTTGAAAATCTTGTATATATTTTGTTCGCAGACTGAAGAGAAACGATAAGACATTCTGTTGTACACAAGTTACACATTTATTACTTGAGTCTTTAGTTTTTTGTGACAAAATTAAATATCAAACACCATCTTTCATAAAAAATAGAATCGGAGGATACGTCCCAAATGGCACCCTCTTCCCTTCATAGTGCACCTCTTTTAACCAGGGTCCATAGGGCTCCTGTCTAAAGTAGTGCACTATATAGGGAATAGGGTCCATAGGGCTCCTGTCTAAAGTAGTGTACTATATAGGGAATAGGGTCCATAGGGCTCCTGTCTAAAGTAGTACACTATATAGGGAATAGGGTCCATAGGGCTCCTGTCTAAAGTAGTGCACTGTATAGGGCATAAGGTCCATAGGGCTCCTGTCTAAAGTAGTGCACTGTATAGGGCATAGGGTTCTTATGGCTCTGGTCTAAAGTAGTGCACTATATAGGGAATAGGGTCCATAGGGCTCCTGTCTAAAGTAGTGTACTATATAGGGAATAGGGTCCATAGGGCTCCTGTCTAAAGTAGTACACTATATAGGGAATAGGGTCCATAGGGCTCCTGTCTAAAGTAGTGCACTGTATAGGGCATAAGGTCCATAGGGCTCCTGTCTAAAGTAGTGCACTGTATAGGGCATAGGGTTCTTATGGCTCTGGTCTAAAGTAGTGCACTATATAGGGAATAGGGCTCTGGTCTAAAGTAGTGCACTATATAGGCTAAAGGGTGCAATTTGGGACGTAGCCTCATATTATACATGTTTAGTCTGAGTTGATATAATTCACCGTTGACGTTGCTAGTACACCAGCGTACTAGACTAGAGAGTAATATATCGGACATTAGACAAACATTCAGTATTCTAATTCATCATTTAGATGTAACGATACATAAAACAAGATTCAAGCCGATCGACGATATGGATCATGCACCATTTAAAGGTCATCTCCGTGGTCTCTACGAACACAGGAACGTTGGCTTTAAAATGTGCATAGCTGACGAAGAGGGATCGGATCGAATCCTGGCATTTAAGTGATCATTTCTTTCAATACACAGTGAAGATTAAAAGGCTAAATACGTTAATAGTACCAAATAGAGGAAGATGAAGATGTGTGACGTGCAGGTACCATATATTTAAACAAAAGTGCACTTGAGTGATTTACTAGTTAGGAAAAACACTTGAGTGATTTACTAGTTAGGAAAAACACTTGAGTGATTTACTAGTTAGGAAAAACACTTGAGTGATTTACTAGTTAGGAAAAACACTTGAGTGATTTACTAGTTAGGAAAAACACTTGAGTGATTTACTAGTTAGGAAATACATCTCCAATGAGTCCTGGTCAAAAGTAGTGCGCCACGTAGTCAGTTGGATCGAATCCCCGAGCCAACTGGGTAAAACCACCTGTCGATGTGCCCTTGAAGCAAGGCGCTCTGGGTAAGAGCGTCCTGATAAAATGACATGATTCCATGTACATGGTGTTCTATGTTGGAACAACAAGCACACCCGGTGCACTGACTATTTCACATTAAATAACTGTTTATTGCCATAAACATTGAAATGTACGATATCTAAATTTTGTTTAGAGATTCAGAAAGATGTGTTGGTTTGATCTAAGAAGGGAATCCTACCTGTCATCTAAACGAGACAGACGTAATACTGGAACTAAACTAGTACCACAACACTACAGACAGACAACCAGCAGGTCTATGGGTAACATACCTGTATATCTTTACACCTGTGGGTATTTATTAGTAGGATTTAGTCCACGCTGTGTCCGCTATGCACCTTTTAAAGGCAATGTTCTTCCACTGAGAAGGCATTCACAGTAAACCTGTCAGCTCATTCAGATATGTTACTTCTACATGGTGCATAGCCGACAAAATCGCAATTGAATCCTGGACGTTTTTTCATATTATACTGAACAAAAATATAAACGCAACATGCAGTTCATCAATTAATGTAAATAAATCCATTCGGCCATAATCTATGGATTTCACATGACTGGGAATACAGAGGTGCTTCTGTTGGTTACAGATGCCTTAAACAAAATGGGCCTCTCGATGGGCCTCAGGTACTCGTCTCTGGATTTCTGTGCATTAAAATTGTCACCGATAAAATGCAATTGTTTTCTTTGTCCATAGCTTATGCCTGTCCCATACCATAACCCCACTGCCACCATGGGGCACTCTGTTCACGCTGACATCAGAAAACGCCATACACGTGGTCTGCGGTTTTGAGGCCGGTTGGATGTACTGACAAATTCTCTAAAGCAACGTTGGAGGCGGCTTATGGTAGAGAAAGGAACATTAAATTCTCTGGCAACAGCTCTGGTGGACATTCCTGCAGTCAGCATGCCAATTGCACGCTCCCTCAAACATTTTGACATCTGTGGCCTTGTGTTGTGTGACAAAAATGCACATTTTAGAGTGGCCTTTTAATGTCCCCCAGCACAAGGTGCACCTGTGTAATGATGCCGCTTAATCAGCTTCTTGATATGCCACACCTGTCAGGTGGATGAATGATCATGGCAAAGGAGAAATGCTCAGGGATGTAAACACAGAATGTGAGAGGAAAAAGCTTTCTTTGCGTATGAAACATTTCAGGGATGTTGTTTATTTCAGCTCCTGAAACACGGGACTGTACATGTTGAGTTTATATTTCTTGTTCAGTGTATATTATCAATCGTGTATGTTTTTACTGCATATCCCACCTGGAACAGTATTTCAACACCTATAAGAATAGGACCAGCAGCATGACATGACCAGAAGTATTCATCTTGATAAGGGTGTAGATACGGTAGGTAGGTATATCATTCAGGTGATTAAAAACACACATCTGCTCCTTCTACTGCATATGAACGATACTCAACGTTCCCATATCTACATGTCTGATCAATGGGGAAACTTGGCCTTCACAACAATCACGTTACAGATTATTGTTACCATGGATACCATGAAATGATCAAGGTTCGTTTGGGATGTTTAGGTCTTGGAGCAGTCAGTTTGTTGTTAGAGATAAACCACATAGTTCTCAGGGATCAGGCCAGTCTTTCCCTGGAACGTTGCTTGGATCCAGCCAGGTTCAATAGATGGATACACTGAGGATGGAGAGACAAAGAGAGAGCATCTGTCAGTCAAAGAAAGGAGAGAGAGGAACGTTGCTTGGAGCCAGTCAGGTTCAATGAAACATGGAGAGCAAACCTCACTAGGCTAGAATAATTAGCATTAACGACAGATAAAACCTCACTAGGCTAGAATAATTAGCATTAACGACAGATAAAACCTCACTAGGCTAGAATAATTAGCATTAACGACAGATACAACCTCACTAGGCTAGAATAATTAGCATTAACGACAGATACAACCTCACTAGGCTAGAATAATTAGCATTAACGACAGATACAACCTCACTAGGCTAGAATAATTTGCATTAACGACAGATAAAACCTCACTAGGCTAGAATAATTAGCATTAACGACAGATAAAACCTCACTAGGCTAGAATAATTAGCATTAACGACAGATAAAACTTCACTAGGCTAGAATAATTAGCATTAACGACAGATAAAACTTCACTAGGCTAGAATAATTAGCATTAACGACAGATACAACCTCACTAGGCTAGAATAATTAGCATTAACGACAGATACAACCTCACTAGGCTAGAATAATTAGCATTAACGACAGATACAACCTCACTAGGCTAGAATAATTAGCATTAACGACAGATACAACCTCACTAGGCTAGAATAATTAGCATTAACGACAGATAAAACTTCACTAGGCTAGAATAATTAGCATTAACGACAGATAAAACTTCACTAGGCTAGAATAATTAGCATTAACGACAGATACAACCTCACTAGGCTAGAATAATTAGCATTAACGACAGATACAACCTCACTAGGCTAGAATAATTAGCATTAACGACAGATACAACCTCACTAGGCTAGAATAATTAGCATTAACGACAGATACAACCTCACTAGGCTAGAATAATTAGCATTAACGACAGATACAACCTCACTAGGCTAGAATAATTAGCATTAACGACAGATACAACCTCACTAGGCTAGAATAATTAGCATTAACGACAGATACAACCTCACTAGGCTAGAATAATTAGCATTAACGAAAGATACAACCTCACTAGGCTAGAATAATTAGCATTAACGACAGATAAAACCTCACTAGGCTAGAATAATTAGCATTAACGACAGATACAACCTCACTAGGCTAGAATAATTAGCATTAACGACAGATAAAACCTCACTAGGCTAGAATAATTAGCATTAACGACAGATACAACCTCACTAGGCTAGAATAATTAGCATTAACGACAGATAAAACCTCACTAGGCTAGAATAATTAGCATTAACGACAGATAAAACCTCACTAGGCTAGAATAATTAGCATTAACGACAGATACAACCCCACTAGGCTAGAATAATTAGCATTAACGACAGATACAACCTCACTAGGCTAGAATAATTAGCATTAACGACAGATACAACCTCACTAGGCTAGAATAATTAGCATTAACGACAGATACAACCTCACTAGGCTAGAATAATTAGCATTAACGACAGATACAACCTCACTAGGCTAGAATAATTAGCATTAACGACAGATAAAACCTCACTAGGCTAGAATAATTAGCATTAACGACAGATAAAACCTCACTAGGCTAGAATAATTAGCATTAACGACAGATACAACCTCACTAGGCTAGAATAATTAGCATTAACGACAGATACAACCTCACTAGGCTAGAATAATTAGCATTAACGACAGATACAACCTCACTAGGCTAGAATAATTAGCATTAACGACAGATACAACCTCACTAGGCTAGAATAATTAGCATTAACGACAGATACAACCTCACTAGGCTAGAATAATTAGCATTAACGACAGATACAACCTCACTAGGCTAGAATAATTAGCATTAACGACAGAAACAACCTCACTAGGCTAGAATAATTAGCATTAATGACAGATAAAACCTCACTAGGCTAGAATAATTAGCATTAACGACAGATAAAACCTCACTAGGCTAGAATAATTTGCATTAACGACAGATACAACCTCACTAGGCTAGAATAATTAGCATTAACGACAGATACAACCTCACTAGGCTAGAATAATTAGCATTAACGACAGATACAACCTCACTAGGCTAGAATAATTAGCATTAACGACAGATACAACCTCACTAGGCTAGAATAATTAGCATTAACGACAGATAACACCCCACTAGGCTAGAATAATTAGCATTAACGACAGATAACACCCCACTAGGCTACCTCGAGCCTGTCTGACCATACTGTCTGCCCTGACCTCGAGCCTGTCTGCCCTGACCTCGAGCTTGTCTGACCATACTGTCTGCCCTGACCTCGAGCCTGCCTGCCCTGACCTCGAGCCTGTCTGACCATACTGTCTGCCCTGACCTCGAGCCTGTCTGACCATACTGCCTGCCCTGACCTCGAGCCTGTCTGACCATACTGCCTGCCCTGACCTCGAGCCTGTCTGACCATACTGCCTGCCCTGACCTCGAGCCTGTCTGACCATATTGTCTGCCCTGACCTCGAGCCTGTCTGCCCTGACCTCGAGCCTGTCTGACCATACTGTCTGCCCTGACCTCGAGCCTGTCTGACCATACTGTCTGCCCTGACTTCGAGCCTGTCTGCCCTGACCTCGAGCCTGTCTGACCATACTGTCTGCCCTGACCTCGAGCCTGTCTGACCATACTGCCTGCCCTGACCTCGAGCCTGTCTGACCATACTGCCTGCCCTGACCTCGAGCCTGTCTGACCATACTGTCTGCCCTGACCTCGAGCCTGTCTGCCCTGACCTTGAGCCTGTCTGACCATACTGTCTGCCCTGACCTCGAGCCTGTCTGACCATACTGTCTGCCCTGACCTCGAGCCTGCCTGCCCTGACCTCGAGCCTGTCTGACCATACTGTCTGCCCTGACCTCGAGCCTGTCTGACCATACTGCCTGCCCTGACCTCGAGCCTGTCTGACCATACTGCCTGCCCTGACCTCGAGCCTGTCTGACCATACTGCCTGCCCTGACCTCGAGCTTGTCTGACCATACTGTCTGCCCTGACCTCGAGCCTGCCTGCCCTGACCTCGAGCCTGTCTGACCATACTGTCTGCCCTGACCTCGAGCCTGTCTGACCATACTGCCTGCCCTGACCTCGAGCCTGTCTGACCATACTGCCTGCCCTGACCTCGAGCCTGTCTGACCATACTGTCTGCCCTGACCTCGAGCCTGTCTGACCATACTGTCTGCCCTGACTTCGAGCCTGTCTGCCCTGACCTCGAGCCTGTCTGACCATACTGTCTGCCCTGACCTCGAGCCTGTCTGACCATACTGCCTGCCCTGACCTCGAGCCTGTCTGACCATACTGCCTGCCCTGACCTCGAGCCTGTCTGACCATACTGTCTGCCCTGACCTCGAGCCTGTCTGCCCTGACCTTGAGCCTGTCTGACCATACTGTCTGCCCTGACCTCGAGCCTGTCTGACCATACTGTCTGCCCTGACCTCGAGCCTGCCTGCCCTGACCTCGAGCCTGTCTGACCATACTGTCTGCCCTGACCTCGAGCCTGTCTGACCATACTGCCTGCCCTGACCTCGAGCCTGTCTGACCATACTGCCTGCCCTGACCTCGAGCCTGTCTGACCATACTGCCTGCCCTGACCTCGAGCCTGTCTGACCATACTGTCTGCCCTGACCTCGAGCCTGTCTGCCCTGACCTCGAGCCTGTCTGACCATACTGTCTGCCCTGACCTCGAGCCTGCCTGCCCTAACCTCGAGCCTGATGACCATACTGTCTGCCCTGACCTCGAGCCTGTCTGACCATACTGCCTGCCCTGACCTCGAGCCTGTCTGACCATACTGCCTGCCCTGACCTCGAGCCTGTCTGACCATACTGCCTGCCCTGACCTCGAGCCTGTCTGACCATACTGTCGGCCCTAACCTCGAGCCTGTCTGCCCTGACCTCGAGCCTGTCTGACCATACTGTCTGCCCTGACCTCGAGCCTGTCTGAACATACTGTCTGCCCTGACCTCGAGCCTGCCTGCCCTGACCTCGAGCCTGTCTGACCATACTGTCTGCCCTGACCTCGAGCCTGTCTGACCATACTGCCTGCCCTGACCTCGAGCCTGTGTGACCATACTGCCTGCCCTGACCTCGAGCCTGTCTGACCATACTGTCTGCCCTGACCTCGAGCCTGTCTGCCCTGACCTCGAGCCTGTCTGCCCTGACTTCGAGCCTGTCTGCCCATACTGCCTGCCCTGACCTCGAGCCTGTCTGCCCTGACCTCGAGCCTGCCTGCCACTCTGTACCTCCTGGACTCTGACCTTGTTTATGATATTTGGCCTGTCCACGACCATTCACTTCCCTGCCCCTTGGATTATAATACATATCAGAGACTCAAACCGTCTGCATCTGGGTCTCGCCCTGTGCCCTTATAGTACTAGGCTGAATAATTAGCATTTACGATCAAGGCATCCTCCAGGTCAGTCTGTTACTTCCCTCCCCCTCTCCCCCCAGCCTCTCTCCTCTCTCCCCTCCCCCCAGCCTCTCTCCTCTCTTCCCTCCCCTCTCCCCCCAGCCTCTCTCCTCTCTTCCCTCCCCCTCTCTTCCCTCAGCCTCTCCCCCCAGATTCTCTCCTCTCTTCCCTCCCCCTCTTCCCTCAGCCTCTCTTCCCTCCCCCTCTCCCCCCAGTCTTTCTCATCTCTTCCCTCCCCCTCTCCCCCCATCCTCTCTCCTCTCTCCCCTCAGCCTCTCTCCTCTCTTCCCTCCCCCTTCAGCCTCTCTCCTCTCTTCCCTCAGCCTCCCCCTCTCTTCCCTCCCTCTCTTCCCTCAGCCTCCCCCTCTCTTCCCTCCCTCTCTTCCCTCAGCCTCCCCACTCTTCCCTCAGCCTCCCCCTCTCCCCCCCTCTCTTCCCTCAGCCTCCCCCTCTCTTCCCTCAGCCTCCCCTCTCTTCCCTCAGCCTCCCCTCTCTTCCCTCCCCCTCTCTTCCCTCAGCCTCCCCTCTCTTCCCTCAGCCTCCCCCTCCCCCCCCCCTCTCTTCCCTCAGCCTCCCCTCTCTTCCCTCAGCCTCCCCTCTCTTCCCTCAGCCTCCCCCTCTCTTCCCTCCCCTCTCTTCCCTCAGCCTCCCCTCTCTAGCCTCCCCTCTCTTCCCTCCCCCTCTCTTCCCTCAGCCTCCCCTCTCTTCCCTCAGCCTCCCCCTCTCCCCCCCTCTCTTCCCTCAGCCTATCTCCTCTCTTCCCTCAGCCTCCCCCTCTCTTCCCTCCCTCTCTTCCCTCCCCCCTCAGCCTCTCTCCTCTCTTCCCTCAGCCTCCCCCTCTCTTCCCTCCCCCCTCAGCCTCTCTCCTCTCTTCCCTCAGCCTCCCCTCTCTTTCCCTCAGCCCCCCCCTCCCCTCTCTTCCCTCAGCCTCCCCCTCCCCTCTCTTCCCTCAGCCTCCCCTCTCTTCCCTCAGCCTCCCCTCTCTTTCCCCCCCCCCCCCCTCCCCATCGTACTTTATAGGGAATAGGAACGGGTCCTCTTACACAGTAAAATAACTGCTGCAGAGGATGTGAATGTTAACCTTATCTCTGCTGGCGACTGCTAGTGTATGCTGGCTCTGTCAGCTGAACGGATGAGATCCAGCTAAGCTGCTCCACCGCTTTCCATCACTACGAGGTTACTGTGACCTGCTGTAAGGCTGCTGCCCTGGGACTGAGCCAAACACATGGCAAGAGGCAAAATAACATCCCTCTGAGGCTAGGCTATCTGGGTGTTTAGAGAGAGGATAGGTAATAACATCCCTCTGAGGCTAGGCTGGCTATCTGGGTGTTTAGAGAGAGGATAGGTAATAACATCCCTCTGAGGCTAGGTTGGCTATCTGGGTGTTTAGAGAGAGGATAGGTAGTAACATCCCTCTGAGGCTAGGCTATCTGGGTGTTTAGAGAGAGGATAGGTAGTAACATCTCTCTGAGGCTGGCTATCTGGGTGTTTAGAGAGAAGATAGGTAATAACATCCCTCTGAGGCTAGGCTGGCTATCTGGGTGTTTAGAGAGAGGATAGGTAATAACATCCCTCTGAGGCTAGGTTGGCTATCTGGGTGTTTAGAGAGAGGATAGGTAGTAACATCCCTCTGAGGCTAGGCTATCTGGGTGTTTAGAGAGAGGGTAGGTAATAACATCCCCCTGAGGCTGGCTATCTGGGTGTTTAGAGAGAGGATAGGTAATAACATCCCTCTGAGGCTAGGCTGGCTATCTGGGTGTTTAGAGAGAGGATAGGTAGTAACATCTCTCTGAGGCTGGCTATCTGGGTGTTTAGAGAGAGGATAGGTAATAACATCCCTCTGAGGCTAGGTTGGCTATCTGGGTGTTTAGAGAGAGGATAGGTAGTAACATCCCTCTGAGGCTAGACTATCTAGGTGTTTAGAGAGAGGGTAGGTAATAACATCACCCTGAGGCTGGCTATCTGGGTGTTTAGAGAGAGGATAGGTAATAACATCCCTCTGAGGCTAGGCTGGCTATCTGGGTGTTTAGAGAGAGGATAGGTAGTAACATCTCTCTGAGGCTGGCTATCTGGGTGTTTAGAGAGAGGATAGGTAATAACATCCCTCTGAGGCTAGGTTGGCTATCTGGGTGTTTAGAGAGAGGATAGGTAGTAACATCCCTCTGAGGCTAGGCTGGCTATCTGGGTGTTTAGAGAGAGGATAGGTAGTAACATCTCTCTGAGGCTGGCTATCTGGGTGTTTAGAGAGAGGATAGGTAATAACATCCCTCTGAGGCTAGGCTGGCTATCTGGGTGTTTAGAGAGAGGATAGGTAATAACATCCCTCTGAGGCTAGGTTGGCTATCTGGGTGTTTAGAGAGAGGATAGGTAGTAACATCCCTCTGAGGCTAGGCTATCTGGGTGTTTAGAGAGAGGGTAGGTAATAACATCCCCCTGAGGCTGGCTATCTGGGTGTTTAGAGAGAGGATAGGTAATAACATCCCTCTGAGGCTAGGCTGGCTATCTGGGTGTTTAGAGAGAGGATAGGTAGTAACATCTCTCTGAGGCTGGCTATCTGGGTGTTTAGAGAGAGGATAGGTAATAACATCCCTCTGAGGCTAGGTTGGCTATCTGGGTGTTTAGAGAGAGGATAGGTAGTAACATCCCTCTGAGGCTAGGCTATCTGGGTGTTTAGAGAGAGGGTAGGTAATAACATCCCCCTGAGGCTGGCTATCTGGGTGTTTAGAGAGAGGATAGGTAATAACATCCCTCTGAGGCTAGGCTGGCTATCTGGGTGTTTAGAGAGAGGATAGGTAGTAACATCTCTCTGAGGCTGGCTATCTGGGTGTTTAGAGAGAGGATAGGTAATAACATCCCTCTGAGGCTAGGTTGGCTATCTGGGTGTTTAGAGAGAGGATAGGTAGTAACATCCCTCTGAGGCTAGGCTGGCTATCTGGGTGTTTAGAGAGAGGGTAGGTAATAACATCCCCCTGAGGCTGGCTATCTGGGTGTTTAGAGAGAGGATAGGTAATAACATCCCTCTGAGGCTAGGCTGGCTATCTGGGTGTTTAGAGAGAGGATAGGTAGTAACATCTCTCTGAGGCTGGCTATCTGGGTGTTTAGAGAGAGGATAGGTAATAACATCCCTCTGAGGCTAGGCTGGCTATCTGGGTGTTTAGAGAGAGGATAGGTAGTAACATCCCTCTGAGGCTAGGCTATCTGGGTGTTTAGAGAGAGGATAGGTAATAACATCCCTCTAAGGCTAGGCTATCTGGGTGTTTAGAGAGAGGATAGGTAATAACATCCCTCTGAGGCTAGGCTGGCTATCTGGGTGTTTAGAGAGAGGATAGGTGATAACATCCCTCTGAGGCTAGGTTGGCTATCTGGGTGTTTAGAGAGAGGATAGGTAATAACATCCCTCTGAGGCTAGGCTATCTGGGTGTTTAGAGAGAGGATAGGTAATAACATCCCTCTAAGGCTAGGCTATCTGGGTGTTTAGAGAGAGGATAGGTAATAACATCCCTCTAAGGCTAGGCTATCTGGGTGTTTAGAGAGAGGATAGGTCATAACATCTCTCTGAGGTTAGGCTATCTGTGTGTTTAGAGAGAGGATAGGTAATAACATCCCTCTAAGGCTAGGCTATCTGGGTGTTTAGAGAGAGGATAGGTAATAACATCTCTCTGAGGTTAGGCTATCTGGGTGTTTAGAGAGAGGGTAGGTAATAACATCCCCCTGAGGCTGGCTATCTGGGTGTTTAGAGAGAGGATAGGCGATAACATCCCTCTGAGGCTAGGTTGGCTATCTGGGTGTTTAGAGAGAGGATAGGTAATAACATCCCTCTAAGGCTAGGCTATCTGGGTGTTTAGAGAGAGGATAGGTCATAACATCTCTCTGAGGTTAGGCTATCTGGGTGTTTAGAGACAGGATAGTGTCAAGCTAAAAGCAAGGTCGCTATGCTTCCACTGTCTGTACACACAACACTGGGAAACTGCCAAGTCATTACTGAGGCCTACCAAGTTGGGGTGGCCCCTGTCTGTATGCAGGACAACCTACTGATGGTTCCTTCTATAGACCAGACCTGGGCAAAATACATAGCTGAGGAAAATCTGCTGTATACAGGAACAGATGGACCCATTCTGTTTAACAGTAGACACACCGCATTAGCTGTCTGTCTGTCTGTGTGTGTGTGTGTGTGTGTTAACTGAGTGAGTGTCTCACCGTTTGAGAAGAGAGCCCCCTGTGGGAAGCTGAGCTCATGGCTGTGTTCTGCCTCACAGGAGTACATGGCCTTGGCGTCTCTGGAACCAACACAGGAGACATTACAAAGTCAACAGACATACTGTACGTCTATGGCATTGGTGTCTCTATGGATATGGATGGACAGAGAGACAGACAGATATATCTCTATGAAGAGGGATAAAGACAGACAGATACATCTCTATAAAGATGGACAGATGGATAAAGACAGACAGATACATCTCTATAAAGATGGATAAAGACAGACAGATACATCTCTATAAAGAGGGATAAAGACAGACAGATACATCTCTATAAAGAGAGATAAAGACAGACAGATATATCTCTATAAAGAGAGATAAAGACAGACAGATACATCTCTATAAAGAGGGATAAAGACAGACAGATACATCTCTATAAAGATGGACAGATGGATAAAGACAGACAGATACATCTCTATAAAGAGAGATAAAGACAGACCGATACATCTCTATAAAGAGGGATAAAGACAGACACATACATCTCTATAAAGATGGATAGACAGACAGATACATCTCTATAAAGATGGATAGACAGACAGATACATCTCTATAAAGATGGACAGACAGATACAGCTCTATAAAGATGGATAAAGACAGACACATACATCTCTATAAAGATGGACAGAGAGATAGACAGACAGATACATCTCTATAAAGAGGGATAAAGACAGACACATAAAGACAGACAGACACATCTCTATAAAGATGGATAAAGACAGACAGATACATGTCTATAAAGAGGGATAAAGACAGACAGATACATCTCTATAAAGATGGACAGATGGATAAAGACAGACAGATACATCTCTATAAAGATGGATAAAGACAGACAGATACATCTCTATAAAGAGGGATAAAGACAGACAGATACATCTCTATAAAGAGAGATAAAGACAGACAGATACATCTCTATAAAGAGAGATAAAGACAGACAGATACATCTCTATAAAGAGGGATAAAGACAGACACATACATCTCTATAAAGATGGACAGAGAGATAAAGACAGACAGATACATCTCTATAAAGAGGGATAAAGACAGACACATACATCTCTATAAAGATGGATAGACAGACAGATACATCTCTATAAAGATGGATAAAGACAGACAGATACATCTCTATAAAGAGGGATAAAGACCGACAGATACATCTCTATAAAGATGGATAAAGACAGACAGATACATCTCTATAAAGATGGACAGATGGATAAAGACAGACAGATACATCTCTATAAAGAGAGATAAAGACAGACCGATACATCTCTATAAAGAGGGATAAAGACAGACACATACATCTCTATAAAGATGGATAGACAGACAGATACATCTCTATAAAGATGGATAGACAGACAGATACATCTCTATAAAGATGGACAGAGAGATAAAGTCAGACAGATACAGCTCTATAAAGATGGATAAAGACAGACACATAAAGACAGACAGACACATCTCTATAAAGATGGATAAAGACAGACAGATACATGTCTATAAAGAGGGATAAAGACAGACAGATACATCTCTATAAAGATGGACAGATGGATAAAGACAGACAGATACATCTCTATGAAGAGGGATAAAGACAGACAGATACATCTCTATATAGATGGATAAAGACAGACAGATACATTTCTATAAAGATGGACAGAGGGATAAAGACAGACAGATACATCTCTAGAACGAGGGATAAAGACAGACAGATACATCTCTATAAAGAGGGATAAAGACAGACAGATACATCTCTATAAATAGGGATAAAGACTGACACATGACACATAAATATCTCTGCAACAACACATGGTAAATGAAACACACCGGATACATACAACGACACGTGACTAACAGGTGACCAACAGGTGACTAACAGTCGACTAACAGGTGACCAACAGGTGACTAACAGGTGACTAACAGGTGACCAACAGGTGAATAAGAGGTGAATAAGAGGTGACCAACGGGTGACTAACAGGTGACCAACAGGTGAATAACAGGTGAATAACAGGTGAAAAACAGGTGAAAAACTGGTGAAAAACAGGTGACTAACAGGTGACTAACAGGTGAATAACAGGTGAATAACAGGTGAATAACAGGTGACTAACAGGTGAATAACAGGTGACAAACAGGTGAATAACAGGTGAATAACAGGTGAATAACAGGTGACAAACAGGTGAATAACAGGTGAATAACAGGTGAATAACAGGTGACTAACAGGTGACTAACAGGTGAATAACAGGTGACTAACAGGTGAAGAACAGGTGAATAACAGGTGAAGAACAGGTGACTAACAGGTGAATAACAGGTGACAAACATGTGACTAACAGGTGAATAACAGGTGAATAAGAAGTGACCAACGGGTGAATAACAGGTGAATAACAGGTGAATAAGAGGTGACTAACAGGTGAATAACAGGTGAATACGAGGTGACTAACAGGTGAATAAAAGGTGACCATCAGGTGAATAACAGGTGACAAACAGGTGAATAACAGGTGACAAACAGGTGACAAACAGGTGACAAACAGGTGACTAACAGGTGACTAACAGGTGAATAACAGGTGAATTACAGTTGAATTGCAGGTGACCATCAGTTGAATAACACGTGAATAACAGGTGAATTACAGGTGAATAACAGGTGAATAACAGGTGAATAACAGGTGAATAACAGGTAAATAACAGGTGAATAACAGGTGAATAGCAGGTGAATAACAGGTAAATAACAGGTGAATAACAGGTGAATAACAGGTGAATAACAGGTGAATAACAGGTGACTAACAGGTGAATAACAGGTGAATAACAGGTGACTAACAGGTGAATAACAGGTGAATAACAGGTGACTAACAGGTGACTAACAGGTGACTAACAGGTGAATAACAGGTGAATAGCAGGTGAATAACAGGTGACTAACAGGTGACTAACAGGTGAATAACAGGTGACTAACAGGTGAAGAACAGGTGAATAACAGGTGACAAACAGGTGACTAACAGGTGAATAACAGGTGACAAACAGGTGACAAACAGGTGACAAACAGGTGACTAACAGGTGACTAACAGGTGAATAACAGGTGAATAAGAAGTGACTAACAGGTGACTAACAGGTGACTAACAGGTGACCATCAGGTGAATAACAGGTGAATAACAGGTGAATAACAGGTGACAAACAGGTGACAAACAGGTGACAAACAGGTGACAAACAGGTGACAAACAGGTGACTAACAGGTGAATAACAGGTGAATTACAGGTGAATAACAGGTGACCATCAGGTGAATAACACGTGAATAACAGGTGAATTACAGGTGAATAACAGGTGAATAACAGGTAAATAACAGGTGAATAACAGGTGAATAACAGGTGAATAACAGGTAAATAACAGGTGAATAACAGGTGAATAACAGGTGAATAACAGGTAAATAACAGGTGACTAACAGGTGAATAACAGGTGACTAACAGGTGACTAACAGGTGACTAACAGGTGAATAACAGGTGAATAACAGGTGAATAACAGGTGAATAACAGGTGACTAACAGGTGACTAACAGGTGAATAACAGGTGACTAACAGGTGACCATCAGGTGAATAACAGGTGAATAACAGGTGAATAACAGGTGACTAACAGGTAAATAACAGGTGAATAACAGGTGAATAACAGGTGAATAGCAGGTGAATAACAGGTGAATAACAGGTGAATTACAGGTCAATAACAGGTGAATAACAGGTAAATAACAGGTGAATAACAGGTGAATAGCAGGTGAATAACAGGTGAATAACAGGTGAATAACAGGTAAATAACAGGTGACTAACAGGTGAATAACAGGTGACCAACAGGTGAATAACAGGTGAATAACAGGTGAATAACAGGTGACCAAAAGGTGAATAACAGGTGACTAACAGCTGAATAAGAGGTGACTAACATGTGACTAACAGGTGACTAACAGGTGACTAACAGGTGACTAACAGGTGAATAACAGGTGAATAGCAGGTGACTAACAGGTGAATAACCGGTGAATAACCGGTGAATAACAGGTGAATAACAGGTGACTAACAGGTGAATAACAGGTGAATAACAGGTGACTAACAGGTGACTAACAGGTGAATAACAGGTGAATAACAGGTGAATAACAGGTGAATTACAGGTGACTAACAGGTGAATAACAGGTGAATAACAGGTGACTAACAGGTGACTAACATGTGAATAACAGGTGACTAACAGGTGACCATCAGGTGAATAACAGGTGAATAACAGGTGACTAACAGGTAAATAACAGGTGAATAACAGGTGAATAACAGGTGAATAGCAGGTGAATAACAGGTGAATAACAGGTGAATTACAGGTCAATAACAGGTGAATAACAGGTGACTAAAATGTGACTAACAGGTGAAGAACAGGTGAATAACAGGTGAATAACAGGTGAATAACAGGTGAATAACAGGTGAATAACAGGTGACTAACAGGTGAATAACAGGTGACTAACAGGTGAATAAGAGGTGACTAACAGGTGAATAACAGGTGACCATCAGGTGAATAACAGGTGAATAACAGGTGAATAACAGGTGACCATCAGGTGAATTACAGGTGACAAACAGGTGAATAACAGGTGAATAACAGGTGACAAACAGGTGACCATCAGGTGAATAACAGGTGACAAACAGGTGAATAACAGGTGAATAACAGGTGAATTACAGGTGAATAACAGGTGACCATCAGGTGAATAACAGGTGAATAACAGGTGAATTACAGGTGAATAACAGGTGAATAACAGGTGAATAACAGGTGAATAACAGGTGAATAACAGGTGAATAACAGGTGAATAACAGGTGAATAACAGGTGACCAACAGGTGAACAACAGGTGAATAACAGGTGAATAACAGGTTAATAATAGGTGACTAACAGGTAAATAACAGGTGACTAACAGGTGAATAACAGGTGAATAACAGGTGAATAACAGGTAACTAACAGGTGAATAACAGGTGAATAACAGGTGAATAACAGGTGAATAACAGGTGAATAACAGGTGACTAACAGGTGAATAACAGGTGAATAACAGGTGAATAACAGGTGAATAACAGGCAATAACACAATGAACAGATTGAAGAATGAGGAATCAGAAGTTCAACATGTTTGAAAGGTAGGTTACACCGCCAAATGGAGGAGAGAGCAGGCTGCATATAGAGTAGGTCAGACATTTGGGATAAAAGACATATTCTGACATTCTACCTTCCAACAGGTGTGGTCTGCGCCGCTGAAGGGCAGTTTTCGAACAGCATGGCTCTTGCAGCAACCCTGAAATACAGACAGGAACAATTCAGTCCCATTTGCCTACTATCTCTCAAATCTATATACCAATGGCCTGAAATCTCATGCTAATTACATGCAAGGGTGTGAATTATTTTATGTTGAAAAGGTTGTCTTGAGTCATTTTGACCCTGCACACAGGGGTAAGTGCACTTTCATTCAGAGTGGCCAGTGTTCCTCATTTTTGAGTGTGAAGTCACAGCATGTCTTATTGTTAAGTGTGAAGTCAGCGAAACGGCTTCAGCTACACAATAAGACACACAATAGGGGAGGCTTCCTTCCCCTCCGTTACCAGGCAGGCAAGAGGCCTGCCTTCCCCTCGACCCCCCTTCCTTCCCCCTCCTCTGCCCTCCCCTCCCATTCCTTCCCCCTCCTCTGCCTTCCGCTCCCCTCCCCTTCCTTCCCCCTCCTCTGCCTTCCCCTCCCCTCCCTCCCCCCCTCCCCTTCCTTCCCCCTCCTCTGCCTTCCCCTCCCCTCCCTTCCCCCTCCCCTCCCTTCCCCCTCCTCTGCCTTCCCCTCCCTTCCCCCTCCTCTGCCTTCCCCTCCCCTCCTCTGCCTTCCCCTCCCCTCGCCTCCCTTCCCCCTCCTCTGCCTTCCGCTCCCCTCCCCTTCCTACCCCCTCCTCTGCCTTCCCTTCCCCTCCCCTTCCTTCCCCCTCCTCTGCCTTCCCCTCCCCTCCCCTCCCCTCCCCCTTCCTTCCCCCTCCTCTGCCTTCCCCTCCCCCTCCCCTTCCTTCCCCCTCCTCTGCCCTCCCCTCCCCTCCCCTTCCTACCCCCTCCTCTGCCTTCCCCTCCCCTCCCCTTCCCCCTCCCCTTCCTTCCCCCTCCTCTGCCTTCCCCTCCCCTCCCCTCCCCCTCCTCTCTCTACCCTACAGGACAACTGTAGACACAGGAGAGGAGGCTTGAACCTAAAGGACAACTGTAGACACAGGAGAGGAGGCTTTACCCTACAGGACAACTGTAGACACAGGAGAGGAGGCTTTACCCTACAGGACAACTGTAGACACAGGAGAGGAGGCTTTACCCTACAGGACAACTGTAGACACAGGAGAGGAGGCTTTACCCTACAGGACAACTGTAGACACAGGAGAGGAGGCTTTACCCTACAGGACAACTGTAGACACAGGAGAGGAGGCTTTACCCTACAGGATAACTGAAGACACAGGAGAGGAGGCTTTACCCTACAGGACAACTGTAGACACAGGAGAGGAGGCTTTACCCTACAGGGTAACTGAAGACACAGGAGAGGAGGCTTTACCCTACAGGACAACTGTAGACACAGGAGAGGAGGCTTTACCCTACAGGACAACTGTAGACACAGGAGAGGAGGCTTTACCCTACAGGACAACTGTAGACACAGGAGAGGAGGCTTTACCCTACAGGACAACTGTAGACACAGGAGAGGAGGCTTTACCCTACAGGACAACTGAAGACACAGGAGAGGAGGCTTTACCCTACAGGACAACTGTAGACACAGGAGAGGAGGCTTTAACCTACAGGACAACTGTAGACACAGGAGAGGAGGCTTTACCCTACAGGACAACTGTAGACACAGGAGAGGAGGCTTTAACCTACAGGACAACTGTAGACACAGGAGAGGAGGCTTTACCCTACAGGATAAACTGTAGACACAGGAGAGGAGGCTTTACCCTACAGGACAACTGTAGACACAGGAGAGGAAGCTTTACCCTACAGGATAACTGTAGACACAGGAGAGGAGGCTTTACCCTACAGGACAACTGTAGACACAGGAGAGGAGGCATTACCCTACAGGACAACTGTAGACACAGGAGAGGAGGCTTTACCCTACAGGACAACTGTAGACACAGGAGAGGAGGCTTTACCCTACAGGACAACTGTAGACACAGGAGAGGAGGCTTTACCCTACAGGACAACTGTAGGCACAGGAGAGGAGGCTTTACCCTACAGGACAACTGAAGACACAGGAGAGGAGGCTTTACCCTACAGGACAACAGTAGACACAGGAGAGGAGGCTTTAACCTACAGGACAACTGTAGACACAGGAGAGGAGGCTTTACCCTACAGGACAACTGTAGACACAGGAGAGGAGGCTTTAACCTACAGGACAACTGTAGACACAGGACAGGAGGCTTTACCCTACAGGACAACTGTAGACACAGGAGAGGAGGCTTTACCCTACAGGACAACTGTAGACACAGGAGAGGAGGCTTTACCCTACAGGACAACTGTAGACACAGGAGAGGAGGCTTTACCCTACAGGACAACTGAAGACACAGGAGAGGAGGCGTTACCCTACAGGACAACTGTAGACACAGGATAGAAGGCTTTACCCAACAGGACAACTGTAGACACAGGAGAGGAGGCTTTACCCTACAGGACAACTGTAGACACAGGAGAGGAGGCTTTACCCTACAGGATAACTGTAGACACAGGAGAGGAGGCTTTACCCTACAGGACAACTGTAGACACAGGAGAGGAGGCATTACCCTACAGGACAACTGTAGACACAGGAGAGGAGGCTTTACCCTACAGGACAACTGTAGACACAGGAGAGGAGGCTTTACCCTACAGGACAACTGTAGGCACAGGAGAGGAGGCTTTACCCTACAGGACAACTGAAGACACAGGAGAGGAGGCTTTACCCTACAGGACAACAGTAGACACAGGAGAGGAGGCTTTAACCTACAGGACAACTGTAGACACAGGAGAGGAGGCTTTACCCTACAGGACAACTGTAGACACAGGAGAGGAGGCTTTAACCTACAGGACAACTGTAGACACAGGACAGGAGGCTTTACCCTACAGGACAACTGTAGACACAGGAGAGGAGGCTTTACCCTACAGGACAACTGTAGACACAGGAGAGGAGGCTTTACCCTACAGGACAACTGTAGACACAGGAGAGGAGGCTTTACCCTACAGGACAACTGAAGACACAGGAGAGGAGGCGTTATCCTACAGGACAACTGTAGACACAGGATAGAAGGCTTTACCCAACAGGACAACTGTAGACACAGGAGAGGAGGCTTTACCCTACAGGACAACTGTAGACACAGGAGAGGAGGCTTTACCCTACAGGATAACTGTAGACACAGGAGAGGAGGCTTTACCCTACAGGACAACTGTAGACACAGGAGAGGAGGCTTTAACCTACAGGACAACTGTAGACACAGGAGAGGAGGCTTTACCCTACAGGACAACTGTAGACACAGGAGAGGAGGCTTTACCCTACAGGACAACTGTAGACATGGGAGAGGAGGCTTTACCCTACAGGACAACTGTAGACACAGGAGAGGAGGATTTACCCTACAGGACAACTGTAGACATGGGAGAGGAGGCCCTTAGGAGGTGCCTGAGGAAGGCCCACAGCATCATCAGGGATGGCAACCACCTCAGCCACGAGCTGTTCTCTCCCTTACCATGGGGCAGACGGTATCGGACCATGAGGTTTGATATCAACAGGCTCAGACACAGTTTCAATGTTCAAGTCATCAGACTCTGAACTCTTCCCTGTGTCCCTCGCTGTGTTGCTCCCGAGTCTCTCCCGTGTCCTTCCAGTATCCCTCCCTGTGTCCCTCCCCGTGACCCTCCCTGTGTCGCTCCCTGAGTCTCTCCCGTGTCCTTCCAGTATCCCTCCCTGTGTCCCTCCCCGTGTCTCTCCCTGTGTCCCTCCCCGTGTCCCTCCCTGTGTCGCTCCCTGAGTCTCTCCCGTGTCCTTCCAGTATCCCTCCCTGTGTCCCTCCCATGTCCCTCCCCGTGTCCTTCCAGTATCCCTCCCCATGTCCTTCCAGTATCCCTCCCCGTGTCCTTCCAGTATCCCTCCCTGTGTCCCTCCCCGTGTCTCTCCCGTGTCCCTCCCCGTGTCTCTACGTGTCCCTCCCCGTGTCTCTCCCGTGTCCCTCCCCATGTCTCTCCCCGTGTCCTTCCAGTATCCCTCCCCGTGTCTCTCCAGTGTCTCTCCCAGTGTCCTTCCAGTATCCCTCCCGTGTCCCTCCCAGTGTCCTTCCAGTATCCCTCCCTGTGTCCCTCCCCGTGACCCTCCCTGTGTCGCTCCCTGAGTCTCTCCCGTGTCCTTCCAGTATCCCTCCCTGTGTCCGTCCCCGTGTCCCTCCCCGTGTCTCTCCCATGTCCCTCCCTGTGTCCTTCCAGTATCCCTCCCTGTGTCCCTCCCCGTGTCCTTCCAGTATCCCTCCCTGTGTCCCTCCCCATGTCCTTCCAGTATCCCTCCCCGTGTCCTTCCAGTATCCCTCCCTGTGTCCCTCCCCGTGTCTCTCCCGTGTCCCTCCCCGTGTCTCTACGTATCCCTCCCCGTGTCCTTCCAGTATCCCTCCCCGTGTCTCTCCCGTGTCCCTCCCCATGTCTCTCCCCGTGTCCTTCCAGTATCCCTCGCCGTGTCTCTCCCGTGTCCCTCCCCGTGTCCCTCCCATGTCCCTCCCCGTGTCTCTCCCGTGTCCTTCCACGTGTCCTTCCAGTATCCCTCCCCGTGTCTCTCCCGTGTCCCTCCCTGTGTCCTTCCAGTATCCCTCCCCGTGTCTCTCCCGTGTCCCTCCCCATGTCTCTCCCGTGTCCCTCCCCATGTCCTTCCAGTATCCCTCCCTGTGTCGCTCCCTGAGTCTCTCCCGTGTCCTTCCAGTATCCCTCCCTGTGTCCCTCCCCGTGTCTCTCCCTGTGTCCCTCCCCGTGTCCCTCCCTGTGTCGCTCCCTGAGTCTCTCCCGTGTCCTTCCAGTATCCCTCCCTGTGTCCCTCCCATGTCCCTCCCCGTGTCCTTCCAGTATCCCTCCCCATGTCCTTCCAGTATCCCTCCCCGTGTCCTTCCAGTATCCCTCCCTGTGTCCCTCCCCGTGTCTCTCCCGTGTCCCTCCCCGTGTCTCTACGTGTCCCTCCCCGTGTCTCTCCCGTGTCCCTCCCCATGTCTCTCCCCGTGTCCTTCCAGTATCCCTCCCCGTGTCTCTCCAGTGTCTCTCCCAGTGTCCTTCCAGTATCCCTCCCGTGTCCCTCCCCGTGTCCTTCCAGTATCCCTCCCTGTGTCCCTCCCCGTGACCCTCCCTGTGTCGCTCCCTGAGTCTCTCCCGTGTCCTTCCAGTATCCCTCCCTGTGTCCCTCCCCGTGTCCCTCCCCGTGTCTCTCCCATGTCCCTCCCTGTGTCCTTCCAGTATCCCTCCCTGTGTCCCTCCCCGTGTCCTTCCAGTATCCCTCCCTGTGTCCCTCCCCATGTCCTTCCAGTATCCCTCCCCGTGTCCTTCCAGTATCCCTCCCTGTGTCCCTCCCCGTGTCTCTCCCGTGTCCCTCCCCGTGTCTCTACGTATCCCTCCCCGTGTCCTTCCAGTATCCCTCCCCGTGTCTCTCCCGTGTCCCTCCCCATGTCTCTCCCCGTGTCCTTCCAGTATCCCTCGCCGTGTCTCTCCCGTGTCCCTCCCCGTGTCCCTCCCATGTCCCTCCCCGTGTCTCTCCCGTGTCCTTCCACGTGTCCTTCCAGTATCCCTCCCCGTGTCTCTCCCGTGTCCCTCCCTGTGTCCTTCCAGTATCCCTCCCCGTGTCTCTCCCGTGTCCCTCCCCATGTCTCTCCCGTGTCCCTCCCCATGTCCTTCCACGATCCCTCCCTGTGTCTCTCCCGTGTCTCTCCCCGTGTCCCTCCCCGTGTCCTTCCAGTATCCCTCCCTGTGTTTCTCCCCGTGTCTCTCCCGTGTCCTTCCAGTATCCCTCCCGTGTCCCTCCCCGTGTCCTTCCAGTATCCCTCCCTGTGTCCCTCCCCGTGTCTCTCCCGTGTCCCTCCCCGAGTCTCTCCCCGTGTCCTTCCAGTATCCCTCCCTGTGTTCCTCCCCGTGTCTCTCCCCGTGTCCTTCCAGTATCCCTCCCGTGTCCCTCCCCGTGTCCTTCCAGTATCCCTCCCTGTGTCCCTCCCCGTGTCTCTCCCGTGTCCCTCCCTGTGTCCCTCCCTGTGTCCCTCCCCATGTCCTTCCAGTATCCCTCCCTGTGTCCCTCCCCATGTCTCTCCCGTGTCCCTCCCCGTGTCCCTCCCCATGTCCTTCCAGTATCCCTCCCTGTGTCCCTCCCCATGTCTCTCCCGTGTCCCTCCCCATGTCTCTCCCGTGTCCCTCCCCGTGTCCCTCCCCGTGGCCCTCCCCGTGTCCTTCCAGTATCCCTCCCTGTGTTCCTCCCGTGGCCCTCCCCGTGTCCTTCCAGTATCCCTCCCTGTGTCTCTCCCGTGTCCCTCCCCGTGTCCTTCCAGTATCCCTCCCTGTGTTCCTCCCCGTGTCTCTCCCGTGACCTTCCAGTATCCCTCCCCGTGTCCTTCCAGTATCCCTCCCCGTGTCCTTCCAGTATCCCTCCCTGTGTCCCTCCCCGTGACCCTCCCTGTGTCGCTCCCTGAGTCTCTCCCGTGTCCTTCCAGTATCCCTCCCTGTGTCCCTCCCCGTGTCCCTCCCCGTGTCTCTCCCATGTCCCTCCCTGTGTCCTTCCAGTATCCCTCCCTGTGTCCCTCCCCGTGTCCTTCCAGTATCCCTCCCCATGTCCTTCCAGTATCCCTCCCCGTGTCCTTCCAGTATCCCTCCCTGTGTCCCTCCCCGTGTCTCTCCCGTGTCCCTCCCCGTGTCTCTACGTGTCCCTCCCCGTGTCCTTCCAGTATCCCTCCCCGTGTCTCTCCTGTGTCACTCCCCATGTCTCTCCCCGTGTCCTTCCAGTATCCCTCGCCGTGTCTCTCCCGTGTCCCTCCCCGTGTCCCTCCCATGTCCCTCCCCGTGTCTCTCCCGTGTCCCTCCCTGTGTCCTTCCAGTATCCCTCCCCGTGTCTCTCCCGTGTCCTTCCCCGTGTCTCTCCCGTGTCCCTCCCCATGTCTCTCCCGTGTCCCTCCCCATGTCCTTCCAGTATCCCTCCCTGTGTCTCTCCCGTGTCTCTCCCATGTCCCTCCCCGTGTCCTTCCAGTATCCCTCCCTGTGTTTATCCCCGTGTCTCTCCCGTGTCCTTCCAGTATCCATCCCGTGTCCTTCCCCGTGTCCTTCCAGTATCCCTCCCCGTGTCTCTCCCGTGTCCCTCCCCGAGTCTCTCCCCGTGTCCTTCCAGTATCCCTCCCTGTGTTCCTCCCCGTGTCTCTCCCCGTGTCCTTCCAGTATCCCTCCCGTGTCCCTCCCCGTGTCCTTCCAGTATCCCTCCCCGTGTCTCTCCCGTGTCCCTCCCCGTGTCCTTCCAGTATCCCTCCCTGTGTCCCTCCCCATGTCTCTCCCGTGTCCCTCCCCGTGTCCCTCCCCATGTCCTTCCAGTATCCCTCCCTGTGTCCCTCCCCATGTCTCTCCCGTGTCCCTCCCCATGTCTCTCCCGTGTCCCTCCCCGTGGCCCTCCCCGTGTCCTTCCAGTAATCCTCCCTGTGTCTCTCCCGTGTCCCTCCCCGTGTCCTTCCAGTATCCCTCCCTGTGTTCCTCCCCGTGTCTCTCCCGTGTCCTTCCAGTATCCCTCCCCGTGTCCTTCCAGTATCCCTCCCCGAGTCTCTCCCCGTGTCCTTCCAGTATCCCTCCCTGTGTTCCTCCCCGTGTCTCTCCCATGTCCTTCCAGTATCCCTCCCGTGTCCCTCCCCATGTCTCTCCCGTGTCTCTCCCGTGTCCCTCCCCGTGTCCCTCCCCATGTCCTTCCAGTATCCCTCCCTGTGTCCATCCCCATGTCTCTCCCGTGTCCCTCCCCGTGTCTCTCCCCGTGTCTCTCCCGTGTCCCTCCCCGTGTCCTTCCAGTATCCCTCCCTTTGTCCCTCCCCGTGTCTCTCCCGTGTCCCTCCCCGTGTCCTTCCAGTATCCCTCCCTGTGTCCCTCCCCGTGACCCTCCCTGTGTCACTCCCTGAGTCTCTCCCGTGTCCTTCCAGCATCCCTCCCTGTGTCCCTCCCCGTGTCTCTCCCTGTGTCCCTCCCCGTGTCTCTCCCATGTCCCTCCCCGTGTCCTTCCAGTATCCCTCCCTGTGTCCCTCCCATGTCCCTCCCCGTGTCCTTCCAGTATCCCTCCCTGTGTCCCTCCCCGTGACCCTCCCTGTGTCGCTCCCTGAGTCTCTCCCGTGTCCTTCCAGTATCCCTCCCTGTGTCCCTCCCCGTGTCTCTCCCTGTGTCCCTCCCCGTGTCCCTCCCTGAGTCTCTCCCGTGTCCTTCCAGTATCCCTCCCTGTGTCCCTCCCTGGTCCCTCCCCGTGTCCTTCCAGTATCCCTCCCCATGTCCTTCCAGTATCCCTCCCCGTGTCCTTCCAGTATCCCTCCCTGTGTCCCTCCCCGTGTCTCTCCCGTGTCCCTCCCCGTGTCTCTACGTGTCCCTCCCCGTGTCTCTCCCGTGTCCCTCCCCATGTCTCTCCCCGTGTCCTTCCAGTATCCCTCCCCGTGTCTCTCCAGTGTCTCTCCCCGTGTCCTTCCAGTATCCCTCCCGTGTCCCTCCAGTATCCCTCCCTGTGTCCCTCCCCGTGACCCTCCCTGTGTCGCTCCCTGAGTCTCTCCCGTGTCCTTCCAGTATCCCTCCCTGTGTCCCTCCCCGTGTCCCTCCCCGTGTCTCTCCCATGTCCCTCCCTGTGTCCTTCCAGTATCCCTCCCTGTGTCCCTCCCCGTGTCCTTCCAGTATCCCTCCCTGTGTCCCTCCCCATGTCCTTCCAGTATCCCTCCCCGTGTCCTTCCAGTATCCCTCCCTGTGTCCGTCCCCGTGTCTCTCCCGTGTCCCTCCCCGTGTCCTTCCAGTATCCCTCCCTGTGTTCCTCCCCGTGTCTCTCCCCGTGTCCTTCCAGTATCCCTCCCTGTGTTCCTCCCCGTGTCCCTCCCCGTGTCCTTCCAGTATCCCTCCCTGTGTCCCTCCCCATGTCCCTCCCCGTGTCTCTCCCGTGTCCCTCCCCGTGACCTTCCAGTATCCCTCCCTGTGTCCCTCCCCGTGTCTCTCCCGTGTCCCTCCCCGTGTCCCTCCCCGTGTCCCTCCCCATGTCCTTCCAGTATCCCTCCCTGTGTCCCTCCCCATGTCTCTCCCGTGTCTCTCCCGTGTCCTTCCCCGTGTCTCTCCCCGTGTCTCTCCCGTGTCCCTCCCCGTGTCCTTCCAGTATCCCTCCCCGTGTCTCTCCCGCGTCCCTCCCCGTGTCCTTCCAGTATCCCTCCCCGTGTCCCTCCCCGTGTCTCTCCCGTGTCCCTCCCCGTGTCCCTCCCCGTGTCCTTCCAGTATCCCTCCCTGTGTCCCTCCCCGTGACCCTCCCTGTGTCACTCCCTGAGTCTCTCCCGTGTCCTTCCAGTATCCCTCCCTGTGTCCCTCCCCGTGTCTCTCCCTGTGTCCCTCCCCGTGTCTCTCCCATGTCCCTCCCCGTGTCCTTCCAGTATCCCTCCCTGTGTCCCTCCCATGTCCCTCCCCGTGTCCTTCCAGTATCCCTCCCTGTGTCCCTCCCCGTGACCCTCCCTGTGTCGCTCCCTGAGTCTCTCCCGTGTCCTTCCAGTATCCCTCCCTGTGTCCCTCCCCGTGTCCCTCCCTGTGTCGCTCCCTGAGTCTCTCCCGTGTCCTTCCAGTATCCCTCCCTGTGTCCCTCCCTGGTCCCTCCCCGTGTCCTTCCAGTATCCCTCCCCATGTCCTTCCAGTATCCCTCCCCGTGTCCTTCCAGTATCCCTCCCTGTGTCCCTCCCCGTGTCTCTCCCGTGTCCCTCCCCGTGTCTCTACGTGTCCCTCCCCGTGTCTCTCCCGTGTCCCTCCCCATGTCTCTCCCCGTGTCCTTCCAGTATCCCTCCCCGTGTCTCTCCAGTGTCTCTCCCCGTGTCCTTCCAGTATCCCTCCCGTGTCCCTCCAGTATCCCTCCCTGTGTCCCTCCCCGTGACCCTCCCTGTGTCGCTCCCTGAGTTTCTCCCATAGCCTTCCAGTATCCCTCCCTGTGTCCCTCCCCGTGCCTCCCCGTGTCTCTCCCATGTCCCTCCCTGTGTCCTTCCAGTATCCCTCCCTGTGTCCCTCCCCGTGTCCTTCCATTATCCCTCTCTGTGTCCCTCCCCATGTCCTTCCAGTATCCCTCCCCATGTCCTTCCAGTATCCCTCCCTGTGTCCCTCCCCGTGTCTCTCCCGTGTCCCTCCCCGTGTCCTTCCAGTATCCCTCCCTGTGTTCCTCCCCGTGTCTCTCCCCGTGTCCTTCCAGTATCCCTCCCTGTGTTCCTCCCCGTGTCCCTCCCCGTGTCCTTCCAGTATCCCTCCCTGTGTCCCTCCCCGTGTCTCTCCCGTGTCCCTCCCCATGTCCTTCCAGTATCCCTCCCCATGTCTCTCCCGTGTCCTTCCAGTATCTCTCCCGTGTCCCTCCCTGTGTCCCTCCCCGTGTCCTTCCAGTATCCCTCCCTGTGTCTCTCCCGTGTCCCTCCCTGTGTCTCTCCCGTGTCCCTCCCGTGTCCCTCCCCGTGTCCTTCCAGTATCCCTCCCTGTGTCTCTCCCGTGTCCCTCCCCGTGTCCTTCCAGCATCCCTCCCTGTGTCTCTCCCGTGTCCCTCCCCGTGTCCTTCCAGTATCCCTCCGTGTCTCTCCCGTGTCCCTCCCCGTGTCCTTCCAGTATCCCTCCCTGTGTCTCTCCCGTGTCCCTCCCTGTGTCCCTCCCGTGTCCCTCCCGTGTCCTTCCAGTATCCCTCCCTGTGTCCCTCCCCATGTGTCCTTCCAGTATCCCTCCCTGTGTCTCTCCCGTGTCCTTCCAGTATCCCTCCCTGTGTCTCTCCCGTGTCCCTCCCTGTGTCCCTCCCCGTGTCCTTCCAGTATCCCTCCCCATGTCTCTCCCCGTGTCCTTCCAGTATCCCTCCCCGTGTCTCTCCCGTGTCCCTCCCATGTCCCTCCCCGTGTCTCTCCCGTGTCCTTCCACATGTCCTTCCAGTATCCCTCCCCGTGTCTCTCCCATGTCCCTCCCTGTGTCCTTCCAGTATCCCTCCCCGTGTCTCTCCCGTGTCCCTCCCCATGTCCTTCCAGTATCCCTCCCTGTGTCCCTCCCCATGTGTCCTTCCAGTATCCCTCCCTGTGTCTCTCCCGTGTCCCTCCCTGTGTCTCTCCAGTATCCCTCCCCGTGTCCCTCCCCGTGCCCCTCCCCGTGTCCCTCCCCGTGCCCCTCCCCGTGTCCCTCCCCGTGCCCCTCCCCGTGCCCCTCCCCGTGTCCCTCCCCGTGTCCCTCCCCGTGCCCCTCCCCGTGAGAGAGAGAGAAAGAGGCAGAAGAAAGAGAGGGGGAGAGTGGAGAGTTGGGTCACATCAACCCAGCAGCAGGCAGAGTGGAACAAAACCAGACTGACTCTCCAACTGATAGGAAAAACACATAAATCTCACAGCATGCACACACACACACGCACACGCACACACAGCACACACACACACACAGCAGGAGGAAGGTTCACAGTAAGATCTGTCTCGCAGAGAAAAACTGTGTTTTAAGGGCTGTTTATTTTGTGTGTGTGTGTGTGTGTGTGTGTGTGTATTGTAGTAGCGTCATGTCCATTACACTGATCCTGGTCTCTGGTATCCGTTGCTGGAGGACTCCATCTTGTCCGGTCTGTCCAATCTCCGACGGGTGACTAGCTTAGGAGGGCGGTCTGGGGGGTCTGTAGACTCTACACTCTCCTTCCGATCCTTCTGTTGGTCTTTCTGGTCCAGCGTCACGGCAGACAGACTCTGGACTGAACCTGCCAGACTCCTACGGCCTTGGGGAAGAGATAAGCACCTCAATGACTCCAAAATGGATCCCAATTCCCTATGGTGCAATACTACACTATTATAGGCCCTGTCTACTACACTACTATAGGCCCTGTCTACTACACTACTATAGGCCCTGTCTACTACACTACTATAGGCCCTGTCTACTACACTACTATAGGCCCTGTCTACTACACTACTATAGGTCCTGTCTACTACACTACTATAGGTCCTGTCTACTACACTACTATAGGCCCTGTCTACTACACTACTATAGGCCCTGTCTACTACACTACTATAGGTCCTGTCTACTACACTACTATAGGTCCTGTCTACTACACTACTATAGGCCCTGTCTACTACACTACTATAGGTCCTGTCTACTACACTACTATAGGTCCTGTCTACTACACTACTATAGGCCCTGTCTACTACACTACTATAGGTCCTGTCTACTACACTACTATAGGTCCTGTCTACTACACTACTATAGGCCCTGTCTACTACACTACTATAGGTCCTGTCTACTACACTACTATAGGCCCTGTCTACTACACTACTATAGACCCTGTCTACTACACTACTATAGGCCCTGTCTACTACACTACTATAGACCCTGTCTACTACACTACTATAGGCCCTGTCTACTACACTACTATAGACCCTGTCTACTACACTACTATAGGCCCTGTCTACTACACTACTATAGACCCTGTCTACTACACTACTATAGGCCCTGTCTACTACACTACTATAGACCCTGTCTACTACACTACTAGGTTTATCATATTGATCACGATGAGTATTTAATGGGAACACGATGGTCATCTTTATCTGTGGAGTACAGTAATAACGTAGGACCGCTGTCTCTGTTGTGAAGAGAATGGAATGCTATAAAGGCGTTTTTGAAATAGTGCTATTGCTAATGGTAATAGCATGTGAGGCTTGAAGATTTGATGATATTACTGCAGGCAAAACACTTGAAGGAATAATGGAAAACAAAACTGTGAAAGAAGTCAAAACCCTCTGTATCTCAATGGAGGAATATATAACTTCCACAGAGATATGTCCTACTTCAAAGAGTCATAGAGGGGCCACACTCGAGAACATTCCAAAAAAGATTCAACATCAGCCCATTAAAGTCGTTGACGTATAGTTGCACATGATCAAAGGCTACAAGTTAGCTGTTCCCATGACATAACCTGGCACATTTAGCCCTATGCTAACCTATGCTAACCTGATTATTTCTTGTCACAAATTCTGCAATCAAAGATCTTAAACTTTTTTTTTATCCACAAACCAATGACATTTGTTAAAATAGGTCACCAGAGGAATATATTTAAACCTCCAGATTAAAGGTTTACTTGTGTTCCTCTTTACTTGGTCTGCCTCAAGCCAATATTGCATGACCATCGCATCCTTGACTTAGGCTACTTACTAATGTTACATTTCACATATATGACAAAATCCCATGTTTTTGTTATGCATTTCACAATTCACATAAATCCTTGTGCTTTTACAGAGAAAATATAGAGGTCTATACAACATTTCATTTAGTCTACAAGGTCAAAAATAAATTGTACTGGTATGTACTGGTGTCAGCTAGCTGTTATGTACCGTAACCACCTTGACTTTCTTAGTTGCAAACACTAAAGCGCTTGACTCAAAAATGACAGCGCATTTGAGCCATGGGTTCGAGACCCATCGCCTCAAGCTTTTTTGTTTAAGGAAAAATCAGTTCACTGACTGTCCTCAATGCTCTATTCAAAAAAGACATATGTGACAAAGTGGTTTTTGGTCTAACAGTAACGTTATACTATGCTGTTATTAGGCATGTTGGGCCTACGTAGAATACAAATCATTAAAGACGCAATCAGCAGTAGAAACAATAACAAAGCACCCTGGTTCGGTTATCAGCTGCGGCATGGGGCTGGAGAAATGTAATCACTCTCAAATTCATAGACTGAGCAATGGATGCAAGGATTGACCATCCATGACATCATAGTTATAACCATGTTTTGATACAGTGTCTGTTTACATTTACTTTGTCTACTAACATTGGGGTCTGATGTGGTTGAGCTCACGAGGCATTTCCAAGTTATATTGTTCAAGAATCAATGGGTATATATTTTTAATTTATAAGTCCAAATTGATCTTGCGAGACATTTGATCCAAACTTCATTAAACGAGTGTCACACCCTGATCTGTTTCACCTTTCTTTGTGAGTGTCTCCACACCCCTCCAGGTGTCACCCATCTTCCCCATTATCCCCTGTGTGTTCTCTGTTTGTCTGTTGCCAGTTCGTCTTGTTTGTTCAAGTCAACGTTTTGTGTCTTCGCTCCTGCTTTTTCCAGTCTCTCTTTTCTCGCCACCCTGGTTTCGACCCTAAGCCTGCCTGCCGACCTGTACCTTTGACCCCCTCTGGTGTACTGACCTCTGCCTTACCCTGGCCCTGCCTACCATCCGGGTACTGTTGCCCCACCTCTGGTTTACTGACCCCTGCCTGCCTTGACCTGTCTATAGCCTGCCCCTGTTGGGATATTCAACTATTGTTTATTCAACGTGGTCTGGGTCTTACCTTCCTAATAGTATGAACTGGCCATGACCCAGCAGACCAGCTGAGCAACACCATCTCCGCCCAAGCCGGGCCATCGGTTTGCTACCGATTAGCTGTCTGAATCGCCGTGACCCCAACCAACCTCACTACTCACTGGACCCTTATGATCACTCGACTAAGCATGCTTCTCCTTTGTCAATATGCCTTGTCCATTGCTGTTCTGGTTAGAGTTTATTGGCTTATTTCACTGTAGAGCCTCTAGCCCTGCTCATTATACCTTATCCAACTTTTCAGTTCCACCACCCACACATGCGATGACATAACCTGGTTTCAATGATGTTTCTAGAGACAATAGCTCTCTCATCATCACTCAATACCCAGGTTTACCTCCACTGTATTCACATCCTATCATACCTTTGTCTGTACATTATAACTTGAAGTAACTATTTTATCGCCCCCAGAAACCTCCTTTTACTCTCTATTCCAGACGTTCTAGACGACTCTGCTCTGGACACCATATGTGAACTGATTACCTCCCATCTATCTTCAGAGCTCGTGCTGCTAGGCGACCTAAACTGGAACATGCTTAACACCCCAGCCATCCTACAATCTAAGCTTGATGCCCTCAATCTCACACAAATTATCAATGAACCTACCAGGTACCACCCCAAAGCCATAAACACGGGCACCCTCATAGATGTTTTCAACCAAGATCTCAGCGATCACTGCCTCATTGCCTGCATCCGTAATGGGTCAGCGGTCAAACAACCTCCACTCATCACTGTCAAACGCTCCTTGAAACACTTCAGAGAGCAGGCCTTTCTAATCGACCTGGCCGGGGTATCCTGGAAGGATATTGATCTCATCCCGTCAGTAGAGGATGCCGTTTTTTTTATTTAAATGCCTTCCTCACCATCTTAAATAAGCATGCCCCATTCAAGAAATTTAGAACCAGGAACAGATATAGGCCTTGGTTCTCTCCAGACCTGACTGCCCTTAACCAACACGAAAACATCCTATGGCGTTCTGCATTAGCATCGAACAGCCCCCGTGATATGCAACTTTTCAGGGAAGCTAGAAACCAATATACACAGGCAGTTAGAAAAGCCAAGGCTAGCTTCTTCAAGCAGAAATTTGCTTCCTGCAACACAAACTCAAAAAAGTTCTGGGACACTGTAAAGTCCATGGAGAATAAGAACACCTCCTCCCAGCTGCCCTCTGCTCTGAGACTAGGAAACACTGTCAGCACCGATAAATCCACTATAATTGAGAATTTCAATAAGCATTTTTCTACGGCTGGCCATGCTTTCCACCTGGCTACCCCTACCCCGGTCAACAGCAATGCACCCCCCACAGCAACTCGCCCAAGCCTTCCCCATTTCTCCTTCTCCCAAGTCCAGTCAGCCGATGTTCTGAAAGAGTTGCAAAATCTGGACTCCAACAAATCAGCCGGGCTAAACAATCTGGACCCTTTCTTTCTAAAATGATCTGCCGAAATTGTTGCCACCCCTATTACTAGCCTGTTCAACCTCTCTTTCGTGTCGTCTGAGATTCCCAAAGATTGGAAAGCAGCTGCGGTCATCCCCCTTTTCAAAGGGGGGGGCACTCTTGACCCAAACTGCTACAGACCTATATCTATCATACCCTGCCTTTCTAAGGTCTTCGAAAGCCAAGTCAACAAACAGATTACCGACCATTTCGAATCCCACCATACCTTCTCCGCTATGCAATCTGGTTTCAGAGCTGGTCATTGGTGCACCTCAGCCACGCTCAAGGTCCTAAATGATATCATAACCGCCATCGATAAGAAACAATACTGTGCAGCCGTATTCATTGACCAAGGCTTTCGACTCTTGTCAATCACCACATCCTCATCGGCAGACTCGATGGCCTTGGTTTCTCAAATGATTGCCTCGGCTGGTTCACCAACTACTTCTCTGATAGAGTTCAGTGTGTCAAATCGGAGGGCCTGTTGTCCGGACCTCTGGCAGTCTCTATGGGAGTGCCACAGGGTTCAATTCTTGGACCGACTCTCTTCTCTGTATACATCAATGATGTCGCTCTTGCTGCTTGTGAGTCTCTGATCCACCTCTACGCAGATGACACCATTCTGTATACTTCTGGCCCTTCTTTGGACACTGTGTTAACAACCCTCCAGGCGAGCTTCAATGCCATACAACTCTCCTTCCGTGGCCTCCAATTGCTCTTAAATACAAGTCAAACTAAATACATGCTCTTCAACCGATCGCTGCCTGCACCTGCCCGCCTGTCCAACATCACTGCTCTGACTTAGAATATGTGGACAACTACAAATACCTAGGTGTCTGGTTAGACTGTAAACTCTCCTTCCAGACCCATATCAAACATCTCCAATCCAAAGTTAAATCTAGAATTGGCTTCCCATTTCGCAACAAAGCATCCTTCACTCATGCTGCCAAACATACCCTTGTAAAACTGACCATCCTACCAATCCTCGACTTCGGCGATGTCATTTACAAAATAACTTCCAATACCCTACTCAATAAATTGGATGCAGTCTATCACAGTGCCATCCGTTTTGTCACCAAAGCCCCATATACTACCCACCACTGCGACCTGTATGCTCTCGTTGGCTGGCCCTCGCTTCATACTCGTCGCAAAACCCACTGGCTCCAGGTCATCTACAAGACTCTGCTAGGTAAAGTCCCCCCTTACCTCAGCTCGCTGGTCACCATAGCAGCACCCACCTGTAGCATGCGCTCCAGAAGGTATATCTCTCTGGTCACCCCCAAAACCAATTCTTCCTTTGGCCGCCTCTCCTTCCAGTTCTCTGCTGCCAATGACTGGAACAAACTACAAAAATCTCTGAAACTGGAAACACTTATCTCCCTCACTAGCTTTAAGCACCAGCTGTCAGAGCAGCTCATAGATTACTGCACCTGTACATAGCCCATCTATAATTTAGCCCAAACAACTACCCCTTCCCTACTTTATTTATGTATTTATTTTGCTCCTTTGCACCCCATTATTTCTATCTCTACTTTGCACATTCTTCCACTGCATATCAACCATTCCAGTATGTTACTTGCTATATTGTATTTACTTTGCCATCATGGCCTTTTTCTGCCTTTACCTCCCTTATCTCACCTCACTTGCTCACATTGTATATAGACATACTTTTCTACTGTATTATTGACTGTATGTTTGTTTTACTCCATGTGTTATTGGATGTGTCGAACTGCTTTGCCTTATTTTGGCCAGCTCGCAATTGTAAATGAGAACCTGTTCTCAACTTGCCTACCTGGTTAAATAAAGGTGAAATATATATATTTTAAAAAGAGCCTCCATTGGTAGGCACAAGGTATTGCTTTGTGGGCTGATGGAGGGGTCCAAACGTTGGCCGAGCGCCATGACAGGGAGTTGGACATGCTGCTGGAACAATTCCGTGCATTGACTACCGGGGGCTCAATGACATCACTGTTAAGAACCGTTACCTGCTACCACTCATCTCCTCGGCCGTCGAGCCGCACCTTCTGGAGAACCAGTTGTTCATTAAGGTGGAAAAGTGTGAATTCCATCGCTCCATCATTCCCTTTCTGGACTACATCATCTCTGCTGGGAGCATCAAGGTGAAAAGCGAAAGTGGTGGTGGATTGGCCACAGCCTACATCCAGGGTGCAGCTGCAACGCTTCTTGGGGTTCGTCAACTTTTATTGTTGCTTTATCTGGGGTTATCATCACCCTTGGCTTCTCCCCTGTTTGTCCTCAACTCTATCAAGGACCTTAAACACCGCTTCACCACGGCTCCGATCCTGTTTCATCCGGACCCTTCCCATCAGTTCGTGGTGGAGACCGTTACTTCGGATTTCGGAGTGGGGGCTGTTCTGTCCCAACATTCTACCCTGGACCCTAAGCTGCATCCCTGCGCCTTCTTCTTCTACCGCCTCACCGCCAAGGAGAGAAATTACGATGTGGAGAATCGGGAGCTTCTCTCAATGGCAATGGAGGAATGGAGGCACTGGCTCGAAGGGACGGAACATCCATTCATTGTGTGGACCAACCACAAAAACCTGGAGGTTCTCCACATCGCCAAGTGTCTCAACTCCAGTTAGGAAAGATGGGCCGTGCTGTTTACCCGGTTCAACTTTTCCCTCTCCTACTGGCCGGTGGCCAAGAAAGTCAAGCCGGATGCCCTGTCTCGCTGCTATAACCCCAAGGTTACCACCCCCCGGAGCCTGAGACCATCCTTCCCACCTCGTGCCTGGCAACGGCACTCAGCTGGGGTATCAGGAAACAGGTCCGGGAGGCGCAGTGGTCCCAACCGAACTCTGATAACCAGATGTTCGTGCCTGACGCTGTCTGCTCTGCGGTCGTGGAGCAGGCCCATTCCTCCAGGCCCGCCTGCCCCCCGGCGGATCCCCTGGTTTCACATCTCCCTGGACTTTGTCACGGGTCTCCCCCAGTATGATGGCAACCCCCGCCATCCTGGTTGTGGTGGATCTCTTTTCTAAGGCTGCCCACTTCCTTCCTCTTCCCAAGTTACCTCTACCAAGGAGACGGCTCAGCTCATGGTGCAGCACATCTTCTGGATCCATGGACTGCCCGTGGACATGGTCTCTGACAGCGGCCCTCAGTTCTCGTCCCGGTTCTGGACAGCATTCTGCACCCTCATAGGGTCGTCGGCCAGCCTGTCCTCCGGTTTCCAACCCCAGTCTAACGACCAGTCGGAGAGAGCCAGCCAGGACCTTGAGACCACCCTGCACTGTCTGGTATCCGCCAACCCCACCCCCTGGAGTCAGCAACTGGTGTGGGTGGAATACGCCCGCAATATCCTTCCCTGCTCTGCCACGGGCCTATTACCTGAGTGTTCCCAGGGGTATCAGCCCCGCTCTTCCCTGCTCTGCCACGGGCCTATTACCTGAGTGTTCCCAGGGGTATCAGCCCCTGCTCTGCCACGGGCCTATTACCGTTTGAGTGTTCCCAGGGGTATCTGCCCCTGCTCTTCCCTGCTCTGCCACGGGCCTATTACCTGAGTGTTCCCAGGGGTATCAGCCCCTGCTCTTCCCTGCTCTGCCACAGGCCTATTACCTGAGTGTTCCCAGGGGTATCAGCCCCGCTCTTCCCTGAGCAGGAAGAGAAGAGGTCGGCATACCTTCTGCCCAGATGTTTGTCCGGTCGGCCCTCCTCAAGACCACCTCCAGGTATCGACAACAAGCGGATCGCCATCGGACCCCGGCTCCCCGATATCGTCTCGGGTAGAAGGTATGGCTATCCACCCGGGATCTTCCCCTCCCGGTGGAATCCAATAAACTCTCCCCACGGTTTATTGGCCCGTTCCCCATCTCCAAGATTATTAGCCCCTCTGCTGTTCATCTTCTATTGCCCCGTACCTTTCATGTGTCCAGTGTCAAACCCATGTTTCACAGCCCTTTGTCGCCTGTTTCTACCTTACCCTGACCCTGAGCCTGCCTGCCGTCCGGTACCGTTACCCCACCTCTGGTTTACTGACCCCTGCCTGCCTTGACTTGTCTATCGTCTGCCCCTGTTGGCATATTAAACTATTGTTTATTCGACGTGGTCTGCATCTGAGTCTTACCCTCATACCTGATAAGGAGCACCATTGTGAGAAGTGGCAGAGTGTCACTCCGGCACCAGCGGCTCTACACCTCTGTGTAGTAGTACCTATGTGTCGGTCTGTAAGAGGGACTCCAAGAAGCTTCTCATTAAATATATTTGTAATTTACAAGGTTTTGGCTACACTTGACTTTCCAACACACTATCACAATAAATATAATTCTACACGTCAAATGAAAAAACTATATCTCACCTGGGATTCGAACTTGCCGCAAATGGCAGGCTGGCTAACTTTGAGCTATTCATCCAGTCCTGAGACCCTAGCAAAACTTGGCTGTTAATTTATCTGACTTTCATTTATCTCCATTTCCAGCCCTTATATTTAACCTCATAATGAAGTGTTCTACAAGTAGAACACAAAACTATCTGACATCAACAGTTGCATTCATCAGTTTTATTGACAAACGTCAACAACAACACAAATAAAGTCTGACAAAGCAAAAACATGCTAAAAATGATTTTACATGAATGCTTTAAGTACAGAAATGGTTTGCTCAGTGGGAAATGAATATCCAACTAGTCAGTGACAACTGTGGGGAGTTCGGGAACTTGTGAAAGCAGCTACTTGAGCTTATTCCAGTATTATCGACACTTTGTCCTGGGATTTCCTTTGATCTAAGTAGAAGAACGTCTTTCCTTCTAAAGACTCTTGTGTAGCTTGTGTGCGTCATAGAGCAAAACATGTGCGTGTTTGTGAGAGTCTCAGCTTTTCATAGATCGCTTTTAATAGTGTGTAGCTCAAACCATTCTGGCTATACAGGCGTTTTTGTAAAGAAAAAAGACCCAGCCCAGAGGCCCTTCAGGATCTGTTCTTGTCTCACAAACACCGCTCCGTTAAAGAGACAAATCCAATGAAACAACCCACAATTCTGTAGCTCAAACACACAATGTTTAAAAAGATGTCTTAAATAACACCAGAGCAACGGTGGAACTCATTGCATTAACATTTCTTGCACGTTTTAGTAACTTGGAAGAGCAGATCGTGGCTTTGTTTTAAGGACACTTCCATGAACAAGTGTTGGATCACGTCCAACTACGTTTCCCATTTTAAATGCCTGATACAGATTTAACCAGATATAATCACGGTTAGCATAGGAGGAGTCAGGTTACAAGGAGTCAGGTTACAAGGAGTCAGGTTACAAGGAGTCAGGTTACAAGGAGTCAGGTTACAATGATCCAGGTTACAAGGAGTCAGGTTACAAGGAGTCAGGTTACAAGGAGTCAGGTTACAAGGAGCCAGGTTACAAGGAGCCAGGTTACAAGGAGTCAGGTTACAAGGAGTCAGGTTACAAGGAGTCAGGTTACAAGGAGCCAGGTTACAATGATCCAGGTTACAAGGAGTCAGGTTACAATGATCCAGGTTACAAGGAGCCAGGTTACAAGGAGCCAGGTTACAAGGAATCAGGTTACAAGGAGCCAGGTTACAAGGAGTCAGGTTACAAGAAGTCAGGTTTCAAGGAGTCAGGTTACAAGGAGTCAGGTTACAAGGAGCCAGGTTACAAGGAGTCAGGTTACAAGGAGTCAGGTTACAGTATTTAATCAGAACAGCTAACATGTAGTCTTTGATCATGTGCAACTTGGCCAACGATTTTAATTTGCTGATTCTTAAACTAAAACGTAAACTTTTCTAATGTTTCGCAAGTATGGCCCCACAGAGATTTGATTTGCAGAGATATGTTGGACTCTTACCTTCAGATATATACAGTGACCTCAGAGAGGGAGCGGCTGAGCGGTTCAGCTGGGTCAGTTGGGTCACGGGCACCGGCCGGAGATCCGTCTGGGAGTGGGGGGCTTTCTTCGGGCCGATGGACCCCCTGGGTGTAGCTGTGGTGCTGGCTGAGGACAGACTCAGAGCATCTCCCTCCGACTCCCCGTCTGTCCTCCCTGTCTCCACGTCTTCCCTGGAGCTAGACTCTGGGCTGCTGAGGCAGGATGGGACGCTTCCCTTCCCTGGCCCGTTGGAAGAGAGCTGTGAGGGGGAGCGACGGAGACCCAGGGTTGGGCCCTGACCCATCTCCTGCCCCATACTGGTCCCCTGCCCCATCTCCTGCCCCAGGCTGGTCCCCTGACCCATCCCCTGCTTCAGGCTGGTACCCTGACCCATCCCGAGCCACTGGCTCGTCCCCTGCCCCATCCCCAGCCACAGGCCAGGGGGATGGGAAGCCTTGTCTTTGGGCTGGTGGTGGGAGGAAGTGCCAGTTGTCTTGGAGGAGCTGTTCTGCTCAGAGGAGTGGGAGGAGAGGGACTCCATGCTTCCCAAGGGGGTGCTGCCTGGACTGCTGCTGAACGTGTCACCTGTACAAGGACCAGAGAGCAGGAACACACAGCATCATTAAAACCTGCTGAACGGGTCACCTGTTACAAGGACCAGGAACACACAGCGTCATTAAAACCTGATGAACGGGTCACCTGTTACAAGGACCAGGAACACACAGCGTCATTAAAACCTGCTGAATGTGTCACATGTTACAAGGACCAGGAACACACAGAGTCACTGAAACCTGATGAACGGGTCACCTGTTACAAGGACCAGGAACACACAGCATCATTAAAACCTGCTGAATGTGTCACATGTTACAAGGACCAGGAACACACAGCGTCACTAAAACCTGACGAATGACCGACTACTGAGACAAAACACAGTGACTGCATCTCAAATGCCCTCTTATTCAATACGTAGTACCTATGGCACCCTGTTCCCTATATAGTACACTACTTTTGACCAGGAACCTATGGCACACTGTTCCCTATATAGTACACTACTTTTGACCAGGAACCTATGGCACCCTGTTCCCTATATAGTGCACTACTTTTGACCAAGAACCTATGGCACACTGTTCCCTATATAGTACACTACTTTTGACCAGGAACCTATGGCACCCTGTTCCCTATATAGTGTACTACTTTTGACCAGGAACCTATGGCACACTGTTCCCTGTATAGTGCACTACTTTTGACCAGGAACCTATGGCACACTGTTCCCTATATAGTACACTACTTTTGACCAGGAACCTATGGCACCCCGTACCCTATATAGTGCACTACTTTTGACCAGGGACCTATGGGCCATTTGGGATGCAGACAGTATTATTACTACTGTGGCTAAATGTAGTAGCACCACCACTACAGTAGCTAAGAGAATAGGGTTACTGGCTACATCCTGGAATGTTTTGTATTCTCTGATGGTGCCCTGGTAGATGAAGATATAATATATTAATGAACATCTCAATGGGAATATGTCATGAATGCTGCAGCAGGCCAGATTAGCTAGCAGAGTGACATGACCCCCTATTCCAGGGGAATATGTAATGAATGCTGCAGCAGGCCAGATTAGCTAGCAGAGTGACATGCCAACCTATTCCAGGGGAATATGTAATGAATGCTGCAGCAGGCCAGATTAGCTAGCAGAGTGACATGACAACCTATTCCAGGGGAATATGTAATGAATGCTGCAGCAGGCCAGATTAGCTAGCAGAGTGACATGATCCCCTATTCCAGGGGAATATGTAATGAATGCTGCAGGAGGCCAGATTAGCTAGCAGAGTGATATGACCCCCTATTCCAGGGGAATATGTAATGAATGCTGCAGCAGGCCAGATTAGTTAGCAGAGTGACATGACAAACTATTCCAGGGGAATATGTAATGAATGCTGCAGCAGGCCAGATTAGCTAGCAGAGTGACATGACCCCCTATTCCAGGGGAATATGTAATGAATGCTGCAGCAGGCCAGATTAGCTAGCAGAGTGACATGACCCCCTATTCCAGGGGAATATGTAATGAATGCTGCAGCAGGCCAGATTAGCTAGCAGAGTGACATGACCCCTATTCCAGGGGAATATGTAATTAATGCTGCAGCAGGCCAGATTAGCTAGCAGAGTGACATGACCCTCTATTCCAGGGGAATATGTAATGAACGTTGCAGCAGGCCAGATTAGCTAGCAGAGTGACATGACCCCCTATTCCAGGGGAATATGTAATGAATGCTGCAGCAGGCCAGATTAGCTAGCAGAGTGACATGACAAACTATTCCAGGGGAATATGTAATGAATGCTGCAGCAGGCCAGATTAGCTAGCAGAGTGACATGACCCCCTATTCCAGGGGAATATGTAATGAATGCTGCAGCAGGCCAGATTAGCTAGCAGAGTGACATGACCCCTATTCCAGGGGAATATGTAATGAATGCTGCAGCAGGCCAGATTAGCTAGCAGAGTGACATGACCCTAAATTCCAGGGGAATATGTAATGAATGCTGCAGCAGGCCAGATTAGCTAGCAGAGTGACATGACAGCCTATTCCAGGGGAATATGTAATGAATGCTGCAGCAGGCCAGATTAGCTAGCAGAGTGACATGACCCCCTATTCCAGGGGAATATGTAATGAATGCTGCAGCAGGCCAGATTAGCTAGCAGAGTGACATGACCCCCTATTCCAGGGGAATATGTAATGAATGCTGCAGCAGGCCAGATTAGCTAGCAGAGTGACATGGCAACCTATTCCAGGGGAATATGTAATGAATGCTGCAGCAGGCCAGATTAGCTAGCAGAGTGACATGACCCCCTATTCCAGGGGAATATGTAATGAATGCTGCAGCAGGCCAGATTAGCTAGCAGAGTGATATGACCCCCTATTCCAGGGTAATATGTAATGAATGCTGCAGCAGGCCAGATTAGCTAGCAGAGTGACATGACCCCTATTCCAGGGTTATTCAAATATGACCCTATGTGATCCGCACCGCTGCTAGCGTTTTGTTCTACCACATCATGAATTCCACTCACCTTGTGTCCCAGGTCTAAATCAGTCTCTGATTAGAAGGTGCAGATCTGATGCAGATCTGAATGATATAGGTTTACAGGCCTACAGGGAATATGGTATCATTCGATATGCAACAATTGCCTGCAGTGCTAGCGATAGGTGTAGGACTCACTGTCAGCGTCTGCAAGGCACAGTGTTGGGGTGTAGATGCTGCGAGGCTTCCTAGGGCCTGTGGACAGGCAGATGGCCCTGCTCCTACGTGAGCTTGGTCGGGATTGGGGCTGGGGCAGAGGTACGTTGGGGTCTGGAGGCTGGTGGAAGATCTGGAGAGGGGAGAGAGAGAAATAGTTTTATTAACTGAGCATTACAGTGGTATATAACTAGCTAGGGTCTGGGGAGTTTCCTGCTTAGGTCACATGGTCAGACATATACCTAAATACCTAAAAACTCCTACTATAGGCCCAAGACATGACACATACCTAAATACCTAAAAAACCCTACTATAGGCCCAAGACATGACACATACGTATACCCAGGACCAGGAGCGCTACCAGCAAACTAAATATTTTTACAGGCTCAATATTTCAGTCTGATTTCAAAGAAACCAGAAACTCTCTTGCCTTGTCAAAGTTCTCGATGAGAATCTCCACCACGATGTTCTGGAATTTAATGTTCATCATGGCGGCCACCGTCTCCTCCTGTGACCTCATCAACGTGGGCCCGAAGATCACGCCCAGGTTGGACACCGTCATCAGGTTGAACTGGCTGTGGGTGGACACTCTGTGGGGCAGGACACAGACAGATCAGACAGGATGGTATAAGGTTTCAATATCACACTACATTATTGATGCCCCCGCGTGAACAAACATCAAACACAATGTTTTCATTTGAGTCACTTAGCAGATTCTCTTATCCAGAGAGACTTAGTTAGAGTGCATTCATCTTAAAGGTAGCAGGACCTTCAGATTGTGAGACTGATAGATGAAGTGTGACATCTCCCTACACAACAATAGATTTACGATGTAATTTTAGACTGGTCAGTTAGGAGAGACCTACGTGACGAGGTGTTTGATCAGTAGCTCCATCATCTCCTTGTTCCTTTCAGGCAGCTTGTGGACCAAGGCATGGACGGCCCTAACCCTGTAGTTCTGGTCTTCACACTCTGGGGAGGGGAGAGGAGGGGGAGAGGGGGGAGGACGGGGGAGGAGCGGGAGAGGCGGAGAAGGGGAAGAAAGGGGAGGACGGGGGAGGAGGGGGAGAGGTGGAGAAGGGGAAGAAAGGGGAGGACGGGGGAGGAGGGGGAGAAGGGGAAGAAGGTGGTGATGGGGAGAAGAGGAAGAAGGGGGAGAGGGTGAGGAGGGGGAGAGGGGGAGGAGGGGGAGAAGGGGGAGAGGGGGAGGAGGAGGAGAAGGGGGAGAGGGTGAGGAGGGGGAGAGGGTGAGGAGGGGGAGGAGGGGGAGAAGGGGGAGAGGGGGAGGAGGGGGAGAAGGGGGAGAGGGTGAGGAGGGGGAGAGGGTGAGGAGGGGGAGAGGGGGAGGAGGGGGAGAAGGGGGAGAGGGGGAGGAGGGGGAGAAGGGGGAGAGGGGGAAGAAGGGGGAGAAGGGGGAGAGGGTGGTGATGGGGGAGAAGGGGGAGAGGGGGAAGAAGGGGAAGAAGGGGGAGAAGAGGGAGAGGGGGAAGAAGGGGAAGAAGGGGGAGAGGGTGAGGAGGGGGAGAGGGTGGTGATGGGGGAGAAGGGGAAGAAGGGGAAGAAGGGGGAGAAGAGGGAGAGGGGGAAGAAGGGGAAGAAAGGGGAGAGGGTGAGGAGGGGGAGAGGGTGGTGATGGGGGAGAAGGGGAAGAAGGGGGAGAAGGGGGAGAGGGTGGTGATGGGGGAGAAGGGGGGAGATGGGGGAGGTGGGGGAGATTGGGGACAGAGTCATGATAAACACACTGACAGCTTCATGGCTGCTTGTTTTTGATTACATGCTCATGTTTTTCCATGTAACATGCAAAACAATCTATCGTCAAAATATCTTAAATTCTTAAATTCAATTGTCGTTTTTTTTTTGTTGTATCTTGCAATTTAGTACAAAACAAAAACACACAAAAAAATACAAAAAAGCACAGCTGAAGACAAATGAAGTGAGTCGTGGGACAAGAAGAGAGACCGTTACACAACAGTCAGTGTTCCTAGTCAGTGTTCCTAGTCAGTGTTCCTAGTCAGCGTTCCTAGTCAGTGTTCCTAGTCAGTGTTCCTAGTCAGTGTTCCTAGTCAGTGTTCCTAGTCAGCGTTCCTAGTCAGTGTTCCTAGTCAGTGTTCCTAGTCAGTGTTCCTAGTCAGTGTTCCCTAGTCAGTGTTCCTAGTCAGCGTTCCTAGTCAGTGTTCCTAGTCAGTGTTCCTGGTCAGTGTTCCTAGTCAGTGTTCCTAGTCAGTGTTCCTAGTCAGTGTTCCTAGTCAGTGTTCCTAGTCAGCGTTCCTAGTCAGTGTTCCTAGTCAGTGTTCCTAGTCAGTGTTCCTAGTCAGTGTTCCTAGTCAGTGTTCCTAGTCAGCGTTCCTAGTCAGTGTTTCTAGTCAGTGTTCCTAGTCAGTGTTCCTGGTCGTGTCCTAGTCAGCTGTTCCTAGTCAGTGTTCCTATCGTGTTCCTGGTCAGTGTTCCTAGTCAGTGTTCCTAGTCAGTGTTCCTAGTCAGTGTTCCTAGTCAGTGTTCCTAGTCAGCGTTCCTAGTCAGTGTTCCTAGTCAGGTTCCTAGTCAGTGTTCCCTAGTCAGTGTCCTAGTCAGTGTTCCTAGTCAGCGTTCCTAGCAGTGTCCTAGTCAGTGTTCCTAGTCAGGTTCCTAGGTCAGTGTTCCCTAGTCAGTGTTCCTAGTCAGCGTTCCTAGTCAGGTTCCTAGTCAGTGTTCCTAGTCAGTGTTCCTAGTCAGTGTTCCTAGTCAGTGTTCCTAGTCAGCGTTCCTAGTCAGTGTGCCTAGTCAGTGTTCCTGGTCAGTGTTCCTAGTCAGTGTTCCTGGTCAGCAGTCCTAGTCAGCGTTCCTGGTCAGTGTTCCTATTCAGCAGTCCTAGTCAGTGTTCCTAGTCAGCGTTCCTGGTCAGCGGTCTTGGTCAGCGGTCCTAGTCAGCGTTCCTAGTCAGCGTTCCTAGTCAGTGTTCCTAGTCAGCGTTCCTGGTCAGTGTTCCTAGTCAGCAGTCCTAGTCAGCTTTCCTGGTCAGCAGTCCTAGTCAGCGTTCCTGGTCAGTGTTCCTAGTCAGCAGTCCTAGTCGGTGTTCCTAGTCAGCATTCCTGGTCAGCGGTCTTGGTCAGCGGTCCTAGTCAGCGTTCCTAGTCAGCGTTCCTAGTCAGTGTTCCTAGTCAGCGTTCCTGGTCAGTGTTCCTAGTCAGCAGTCCTAGTCAGCGTTCCTGGTCAGCAGTCCTAGTCAGCGTTCCTGGTCAGTGTTCCTAGTCAGCAGTCCTAGTCAGTGTTCCTAGTCAGCGTTCCTGGTCAGCAGTCCTAGTCAGCGTTCCTGGTCAGTGTTCCTAGTCAGCGTTCCTAGTCAGTGTTCCTAGTCAGCGTTCCTAGATAGCGGTCCTGGTCAGCGTTCCTAGTCAGCGTTCCTAGTCAGCGTTCCTAGTCAGCGTTCCTAGTCAGCAGTCCTAGTCAGCGTTCCTGGTCAGCGGTCTTGGTCAGCGGTCTTGGTCAGCGGTCCTAGTCAGCGTTCCTGGTCAGCGATCTTGGTCAGCGGTCCTAGTCAGCGTTCCTAGTCAGCGTTCCTAGTCAGTGTTCCTAGTCAGTGTTCCTAGTCAGTGTTCCTGGTCAGTGTTCCTTGTCAGTGTTCCTGGTCAGCAGTCCTAGTCAGCGTTCCTGGTCAGTGTTCCTAGTCAGCAGTCCCTAGGTAAGGGTTAGGGTCAGGGTTAAGGTAATGGTTATGGTCAGGGTTAAGGTAAGGGTTAGGGTCAGGGTTAACGTAAGGGTTAGGGTCAGGGTTAACGTAAGGGTTAGGGTCAGGGTTAAGGTAAGGGTTAGGGTCAGGGTTAAGGTAAGGGTTAGGGGTAAGGTAAGGTAAGCTAAGGGTTTAGGGTCAGGGTTAAGGTAAGGGTTAGGGTCAGGGTTAAGGTAAGGGTTAGGGTCAGGGTTAAGGTTAGGGTCAGGGTTAAGGTAAGGTTAGGGTCAGGGTTTAGGTAAGGGTCAGGGTTTAGGTAAGGGTCAGGGTCAGGGTTAAGGTAAGGGTCAGAGTTAAGGTAAGGGTTAGGGTCAGGGTTAAGGTAAGGTTTAGGGTCAGGGTTAAGGTAAGGGTTAGGGTTAAGGTAAGGGTTAGGGTCAGGGTTAAGGTAAGGGTTAGGGTCAGGGTTAAGGTAAGGGTTAGGGTCAGGGTTAAGGTAAGGGTTAGGGTTAAGGTAAGGGTTAGGGTCAGGGTTTAGGTAAGGGTTAGGGTCAGGGTTAAGGTAAGGGTTAGGGTCAGGGTTAAGGTAATGGTTATGGTCAGGGTTAAGGTAAGGGTTAGGGTCAGGGTTAACGTAAGGGTTAGGGTCAGGGTTAACGTAAGGGTTAGGGTCAGGGTTAAGGTAAGGGTTAGGGTCAGGGTTAAGGTAAGGGTTAGGGGTAAGGTAAGCTAAGGGTTAGGGTCAGGGTTAAGGTAAGGGTTAGGGTCAGGGTTAAGGTAAGGGTTAGGGTCAGGGTTAAGGTTAGGGTCAGGGTTAAGGTAAGGGTTAGGGTCAGGGTTTAGGTAAGGGTCAGGGTTAAGGTAAGGGTCAGAGTTAAGGCAAGGGTTAGGGGCTAAGGTAAGGATCAGGGTTAGGGTTAGGGTCAGGGTTAAGGTAAGGGTTAAGGTAAGGGTTAGGGTCAGGGTTAAGGTAAGGGTTAGGGTCAGGGTTTAGGTAAGGGTTAGCATCAGGGTTTAGGTAAGGGTTAGGGTCAGGGTTAAGGTAATGGTTATGGTCAGGGTTAAGGTAAGGGTTAGGGTCAGGGTTAACGTAAGGGTTAGGGTCAGGGTTAACGTAAGGGTTAGGGTCAGGGTTAAGGTAAGGGTTAGGGTCAGGGTTAAGGTAAGGGTTAGGGGTAAGGTAGGTAAGCTAAGGGTTAGGGTCAGGGTTAAGGTAAGGGTTAGGGTCAGGGTTAAGGTAAGGGTTAGGGTCAGGGTTAAGGTTAGGGTCAGGGTTAAGGTAAGGGTTAGGGTCAGGGTTTAGGTAAGGGTCAGGGTTAAGGTAAGGGTCAGAGTTAAGGTAAGGGTTAGGGTCAGGGTTAAGGTAAGGTTTAGGGTCAGGGTTAAGGTAAGGGTTAGGGTTAAGGTAAGGGTTAGGGTCAGGGTTAAGGTAAGGGTTAGGGTCAGGGTTAAGGTAAGGGTTAGGGTCAGGGTTAAGGTAAGGGTTAGGGTTAAGGTAAGGGTTAGGGTTTAGGTAAGGGTTAGGGTCAGGGTTAAGGTAAGGGTTAGGGTCAGGGTTAAGGTAAGGGTTAGGGTCAGGGTTAAGGTAAGGTTAGGGTCAGGGTTAAGGTAAGGGTTAGGGTCAGGGTCAGGGTTAAGGTAAGGGTTAGGGTTAAGGTAAGGGTTAGGGTCAGGGTTTAGGTAAGGGTTAGGGTCAGGGTTAAGGTAAGGGTTAGGGTCAGGGTTAAGGTAAGCGTTAGGGTCAGGGTTAAGGTAAGGTAAGGGTTAAGGTAAGGGTTAGGGTCAGGGTTAAGGTAAGGGTTAAGGTAAGGGTTAGGGTCAGGGTTAAGGTAAGGGTTAGGGTCAGGGTTTAGGTAAGGTTAGCATCAGGGTTTAGGTAAGGGTTAGGGTCAGGGTTAAGGTAATGGTTATGGTCAGGGTTAAGGTAAGGGGTTAGGGTCAGGGTTAACGTAAGGGTTAGGGTCAGGGTTAAGGTTAGGGTCAGGGTTAAGGTAAGGGTTAGGGTCAGGGTTAAGGTAAGGGTTAGGGTCAGGGTTTAGGTAAGGGTTAGGGTCAGGGTTAAGGTAAGGGTTAGGGTCAGGGTTAACGTAAAGGTTAGGGTCAGGGTTAAGGTAAGGGTTAGGGTCAGGGTTAAGGTTAGGGTCAGGGTTAGGTAAGGGTTAGGGTCAGGGTTAAGGTAAGGGTTAGGGTCAGGGTTTAGGTAAGGGTTAGGGTCAGGGTTAAGGTATGTCAGGTTAAGGTAAGGTTAGGGTCAGGGTTAAGGTAAGGGTTAGGGTCAGGGTTAAGGTAAGGGTGAGGGTTAAGGTAAGGGTTAGGGTCAGGGTTGAGGTAAGGGTTAGGGTCAGGGTTAAGGTAAGGGTTAGGGTCAGGGTTAAGGTAAGGGTTAGGGTCAGGGTTAAGGTATGGTCAGGTTAAGGTAAGGGTTAGGGTCAGGGTTAAGGTAAGGGTTAGGGTCAGGGTTTAGGTAAGGGTTAGGGTCAGGGTTAAGGTAAGGGTTAGGGTCAGGTTAAGGTAAGCGTTAGGGTCAGGGTAAGGTCAAGGTAAGGGTTAAGGTACGGGTTAGGGTCAGGGTTAAGGTAAGGGTTAAGGTAAGGGTTAGGGTCAGGGTTAAGGTAAGGGTTAGGGTCAGGGTTTAGGTAAGGGTTAGCATCAGGGTTTAGGTAAGGGTTAGGGTCAGGGTTAACGTAAGGGTTAGGGTCAGGGTTAAGGTAAGGATGGGTTAGGGTCAGGGTTAAGGTGTAGGGTCAGGTTAAGGTAAGGGTTAGGGTCAGGGTTAAGGTAAGGGTTAGGGTCAGGGTTTAGGTAAGGGTTAGGGTCAGGGTTAAGGTATGGTCATGGTTAAGGTAAGGGGTTTAGGGTCCAGGGTAAGGTAAGGGTTAGGGTCAGGGTTAGGGTTGAGGGTTAAGGTAAGGGTTAGGGTCAGGGTTAAGGTAAGGGTTAGGGTCAGGGTTAAGGTAATGGTTAGGGTCAGGGTTAAGGTAAGGGTTAGGGTCAGGGTTAAAGTAAGGGTTAGGGTTAGGGTTAAGGTAAGGGTCAGGGTTAAGGTAAGGGTTAGGGTCAGGGTCAGGGTTAAGGGTTAGGGTCAGGGTTATAGGTAAGGGTAGGGTCAGGGTTAAGGTAAGGGTTAAGGTAAGGGTTCGGGTCAGGGTTAAGGTAAGGGTTAGGGTCAGGGTTAAGGTAAGGGTTAGGGTTAAGTAAGGGTTAGGGTCAGGTTTAAGGTACGGGTTAGGGTCAGGGTTAAGGTATGGAGGGTCAGGGGTAAGGTAAGGGTTAGGGGCAGGGTTAAGGTAATGGTTAGGGTCCAGGGTTAAGGTAAGGGTTAGGGTCAGGGTTTGGTTAGTGGTTTTGCAGGTCAGCTGTGTGCTGATAATCCCATTGTATTACTTACTACGGCCATGATGAAGTCTTTGGTGGAGCTTAAAGGCTCAGCAGAGGCTTCAGAGAGACACCTGGTGGATGAAAAGGGAACATGAGGAGGGGAGACAGCGTACGTCTCAACTATCCACCCTTTCCCAGCGTTAACAATGGGTGAAAACTCCTCCAGATAAGGCTTACACCAAAAAATGCTTTTACAATCTTTGATAGGGAGTATGCAAGTGCGTGACACACACACACTGGTTGACCAAGGATGGGAGGGTTTCAGGAAGGCATTAAGCAATGTCATGATGATTCTAGCCAGGGAGGAGCAGGGAGCAACTGGTAGGGCAACATGACCTCAGCTAATTCACTAGGTCCATGCATATCTGTGTGTGTGTGTGTGTGTGCGTGTATGTGTCTGTGTACCTGAGGTAATTCACTAGGTCCATGCATATCTCTGTGTGTGTGTGTGTGTGCGTGTATGTGTGTGTGTACCTGAGGTAATTCTTCAGGCCACTGGTGATGGTCTTGTTGTCCCAGGTGTCTGGGTCCAGGTTCATATCAACTGGAGCCTTGGTTGCTACGGGATACAAAACAACAACA